>NC_080081.1:21966570-22272969 GCF_949987535.1 Balaenoptera acutorostrata
GGCAAAAAAATGGAGCTGGAGGAATCAGACTCCCTGACTTCAGACTATACTACAAAGCTACAGTAATCAAGACAATATGGTACTGGCACCAAAACAGAAACATAGATCAATGGAACAAGATAGAAAGCCCAGAGATTAACCCACGCACCTATGGTCAACTAATCTATGACAAAGGAGGCAAAGATATACAATGGAGAAAAGACAGTCTCTTCAATAAGTGGTGCTGGGAAAACTGGACAGCTACATGTAAAAGAATGAAATTAGAATACTCCCTAACACCATACACAAAAATAAACTCAAAATGGATTAGAGACCTAAATATAAGACTGGACACTATAAAACTCTTAGAGGAAAACATAGGAAGAACACTCTTTGACATAAATCACAGCAAGATCTTTTTTGATCCACCTCCTAGAGTAATGGAAATAAAAACAAAAATAAACAAGTGGGACCTAATGAAACTACAAAGCTTTTGCACAGCAAAGGAAACCATAAACAAGACAAAAAGACAACCCTCAGAATGGGAGAAAATATTTGCAAATGAATCAACTGACAAAGGATTAATCTCCAAAATATATAAACAGCTCATTCAGCTCAATATCAAAGAAACAAACACCCCAATCCAAAAATGGGCAGAAGACCTAAATAGACATTTCTCCAAAGAAGACATACAGACGGCCACGAAGCACATGAAAAGATGCTCAACATCACTAATTATTAGAGAAATGCAAATCAAAACTACAATGAGGTATCACCTCACTCCTGTTAGAATGGGCATCATCAGAAAATCTACAAACAACAAATGCTGGAGAGGGTGTGGAGAAAAGGGAACCCTCTTGCACTGTTGGTGGGAATGTAAATTGATACAGCCACTATGGAGAACAATATGGAGGTTCCTTAAAAAACTAAAAATAGAATTACCATATGACCCAGCAATCCCACTACTGGGCATATACCCAGAGAAAACCATAATTCAAAAGGACACGTGCACCCGAATGTTCATTGCAGCACTATTTACAATAGCCAGGTCATGGAAGCAACCTAAATGCCCATCAACAGACGAATGGATAAAGAAGTTGTGGTACATATATACAATGGAATATTACTCAGCCATAAAAAGGAACGAAATTGAGTCATTTGTTGAGACGTGGATGGATCTAGAGACTGTCATACAGAGTGAAGTAAGTCAGAAAGAGAAAAACAAATATCGTATATTAATGCATGTATGTGGAACCTAGAAAAATGGTACAGATGAGCCAGTTTGCAGGGCAGAAGTTGAGACACAGATGTAGAGAATGGACATATGGACACCAAGGGGGGAAAACTGCGGTGAGGTGGGGATGGTGGTGTGCTGAATTGGGCGATTGGGATTGACATGTATACACTGATGTGTATAAAACTGATGCCTAATAAGAACCTGCAGTATAAAAAAACAAACAAAACAACTAATACTAAACTTTCATTGGGTTATTTGTATGGAAATATGTTAATATAAATGTTTCAGACATTACATGAAATTTCTAAAAATCTTATATTTGTATTTGTATGGAAATATGTATGGAAATATGTTAATATAAATGTTTCAGACATTACATGAAATTTCTAAAAATCTTATATTTGTATTTGTATGGAAATATGTATGGAAATATGTTAATATAAATGTTTCAGACATTACAGGAAACTTCTAAAAATCTTATATGTTCTGGTATAAGGTTATAAGTAATAATCCTAGTTATTACTTTAAAATGTATATCTCAGAAATAACTAATTTTCTTGTCAACTGCATTATTATGAACTTTCATCAAATCTTTAACCATGGTCATTTTTAAGTCTTCTGTCATTTACAGACAGTTCTGGGTGTACTCTGATGATTTTGCAAGTATGTTCCTATAAAAGGGTTTCATCTTCAAGAAATTCATGGAAAAGACTCTGACAAGTACAGGTTTCTGGTAACTGACTGTACTGCTGAACTGAATGAATAAGCATTTTCAGAACTCTAATGAAAAACTGATGAACTCATAAAAGTGCTAACAAAAGATCAAGATGAAAAAAAAAATTAATTACATGGGACTGAGTGAACTGATGAGGATGAGTATAATTTTTGTGACTTTCTGTCTGAATTAAAAAAAAAAAAATCCCACAAGGACTCAGAGGCAAAGAATATACAAATCAATTTTCACTGCAAAGTAAAGGAGCTGTTACAGTGGAGGATTACTGGACTGAATGTCAATATTATGACATAGTATGAGTGTGTTTCATGTTTGGTAATTGCAATCATTGTTGCTTTTGTTGTGGTCATCCATGTACAATGCTTGGTGTCAGTCTATTTATCTCTTGTAAAAATAAAATACAGTGTGTGTGTGTGGAAAAAAAAAAAAAAAGAGCAGAGAAGACAGAATGCGTTGGAAACAGATACAGTAATATGGTATAGGGGAGCAAAATTTGCCACCTCAAAATGTGTCTCTTTAGCATAAGGATTATTTTAGACTGATTATTTTTAAGCCCCAAAGACTCCAGGAGAAACTTTGAACTCTCTCCTAACTGCCTGAAAGAATTTAGACAGAGGACCTGTTTGAGGAAAGGAACTATTATTATAGATAGCTAGAGTATAAAGTAGGTGTGGTAGACAGGGAGCAATCTAGCAAAGTCTGTTCATTAAAATTTCTCTCTGTGTTCCATTGTCTCTGTATGGCCCAGCAAACATTTGTTTACCAAACATTTGCTTTTCTATCTTCATGTCAATTGTCTTCCTCCCATTTGAGGTTCCAAACCATTATCCCAACACCCTCTTTTGTCTTCAACTGAAGATAGTAAATTTAGCAATAGAACTTAGAATTTAAGTTGAATATATATGGAAAAAGGAATATGCAGACATGAAGTTTAGTGAAAAATAATGAGGTCATCAAGTTAAAGGAAACACAATGTGTTAAAAAATTGCTAAATTGGAAATGAGTTATGTGAAAATATAAGTGGTTGTGGACAGAATTAGAAATTTTGAAATCAAAAATTTTAAGAGGTGAAGTTATGGAAAGGATCTGGTTAAAGACACTGCCATGAAACTGGGTGGCTGAAATGGGGTAGTAGATGGACATAATTGTGGAAATTGAGATTAAGGGATTTAAAGACTGAAGTGTTGTATAGATAATCTGTATAAAATGTGACATTACTAAGATTTCAATGTCATCCGTGTCAACCAAAAAAACTCAGAGGGCTGCAAATTTTTTTTAAAAAAAAGTTTATTTTGGGTTCTTAATTGCAATTTGGGAAACAGATTAGGGTAAATCCAAAAGAGGGTTCTGGGGAAGACAGAGTTTGAGGGCATGTGTTTCAAACGATCTAGGATTCCTCTGAGAGAGAAGGCAAAAGGGAAAAGGAAAAAAAAAAAAAAGAGGGAAAAGGAAATATCTAGAGTTATAATGACAACAAAGAAAATACTGCATTTTCTACAGTCCCTCTGATACATGAGTAAAGAAAAAAAATTATCATCAAGTGACTTCAAGAAAAATATAACTCTTCCCGAAACCCAGACTTCAGTTAGAAAAGGAGAAACAAGCTATAGGAGGGGAGTTTGAGGATATATGGGCCTTAATTCTGCAGACCTTGAATTCCAGAGGACAACAATGGAAGGATGGTATCAAGTCCAGCTAATGGATGATAAATTGAACAACTATGCCTTTCTTTGGCAGCTGAATTAAATAGGCATGTACCCATTTCCTTTTCCAATAACTCATTCCCTTGCAACTGAAATATAAACGAATTGGTCAACTACCTAACAATTAATAAAGAAGAAACAAACCCCAAATTTAAAGACAGTAATACTCTTTCTAAAATTCAGCTGTCAGCGGAACCCCGATACTCACTGGTTGCTGTCTACCTGGAAATGAGTAATCATTTAGGCTGTGCTGAAACACCACTGTAGTGTAAGCTCTGACAGCTCCTTTTTCTTTTTTCTTTTTTTCTTTTTTTGCAAGTGTCTGACTTAAGCTTTGATTACCTAGGCATCTACTTCAAAGAGGCATCCACTTCAAAGATGGCTATCTCTAATAAACACTTTGCCTGCCACATGACTAAGAGCCAGGCCTGCTTTCATGTTTTAAATTCACCAATAAAGAGTGAGCCTGAAAATCCCTAAGCCTCCACCCTCAACCCCACAAAAGCAGAACCCCAGGCTTCCTCTCTCTCAGCAACCTCTCTGTATGGCTCCAGTGGCGCCATACAAGTCCCAGGACTTCTAAGCAATAAACTTTGTCTCTTTCAAAGTTTCCTGATGGTCATTGCTGAGGTCATCTTGCAATCATAATAAGAACCACAAGATTGGTCCAGTCACAGCATTAGTTATTGATAGGCAGAGACAGGCTCAAAAAACCCTTATGTAATATAAAAAAATTTTTTTTGGTGGGGACACCTATTCACCCCTCCCCCATGCATACGTTTTTGCTGTGGGGAGAGTATTACAACTTTTCTCTTGTGGCCATACGTGGGGATTATTAGAACAATTTAATTTTCTCTCTGCCTCTACAATTAAGAAAGGAGCCAAAGTGAACCCTCTCAAGGGTCTGCTTTCATTTGTATCTGCTTCTCGTTATGGGGTTGCATTCTGACTCCTCTGACCTCTGAGTAAAATAGCTGTGCAAGTGACTAAGTAGATAAATCTCTTCAAATTAAAGTTCTGTATTATTAACCCCATTAACAGTATATCAAAACTTACATTCTCTAATCAACTTTAGTAGTAATAAGCTTGTATATTTTTTCTCTTAACATTCTGATTACTGTGTCATGTCTTGATATTTGTTCCAACCCTGGGAATAAAGTGTTGTTATTTTTCCTTTTCTTCTTCTGTCCCCCCACTTATCCTAAAGATTATCTCTGTAAAAAGCCCCAGGAATACTCCAAATAATAATTTGTATAGCTTTTCTGCTCTATGTGCATGTTTAGATTTAACTACTTCCTTTTTTGGCTCGTAAATTATTCCATAAGTTTTTACAAGAGCTATTCAAACAGCTTAACTTGTAATAAAACAATTTCCTTATTCCTAATATAATTTATTTTTGTCCACGTGTTGGCATCACCACTCCTGGAATTGTCTCTTTACAAGGATGATTGACCATGGGGAGCCCCACGCCTCCTACCAAGACTCAAGTTGGTCTTGCCAAAAAGACCCCAAAATAGTCTCAGCAGAGTCTGACTTCAGTTTATCCCTCAAGTTCTGAATTACTCAACCATACATAATTAATAATTAATATAAGACATTAAAAGTAATATCAATATGTAGCTAAGACAGCAGAGCCATGTCTCTACTTCTTTACATTCTTTTGTTCATAATGAGATAGAGAATATGGCCGAATGACTTTCATAAATGTTAGAAGCATGGCTCCTCAAATACTGTGAACAATTCCTGTAATTAGGCAAACATACAATATCCATAGAAAATAAAATATCATGCAGACTCAATGTAATCTAATATATTTTAAAAAAAGAAATTTTTCAGAGAAAAGTTATCTTGGAAGATTTAGCACTACCTAAATTTTAGGCAATCTTTTACATTACCTTATTATCGTTGATATTTGTTACAGTTCCACAAAGTATACTTTTCTGGTCGTAGCTTTTCAAAAAATTTTACATAAGTTATTCTTATGCAGTTTTTTTAGAATCCAAGAAAATACCTACACTCTGGTATATACAGTATTCAACCTCATTTAGAGTGGAAAACTGCTTGTTTTTTTGAGATGACTATTTTATTTTCCGGCATTCATTTGTTAGCGTTTCACTGTTACAAATATCTTAAGTCCAAGTTAATGTTAAAAGACCTAACAGCTCAAATTTTCCCCTTTTAGTCTTATCAGGCTTTGAAAGGTGGATTAAAAAAGAAAACAATCCCAAAACTAAAAAAAAAAAAAAAAAAAAGGCTGAATATTGTATAGTAATTACTGTGATGGTGACTATATCCTTCCATGTCCTGATTTAAGTATCTCTAAATTTTCTTTTATAAAAATCTATGTTACATAAAGGAAAGGGCTACTGTGAGTTTTTCTATATTTTCAAATAAATATGCATATTTAAAATAATTTATCATATATAGATATAGATGTGATGACATAATATTTGTTCAACCTGAAGACTATTCTTGCAATTCATGCATTTTTAATGAATCACTTACAGTAATTATGTGCATCTTAAAGGTCCATGAACTGACTTTGGTTGACATTGTCTCTTTTTTTTTTTTTTTTTTTAAGGATTTTCTTATTTATTTATTTATTTATTTATTTATTTATTTATTTATTTATTTTTGGCTGTGTTGGGTCTTCGGTTCGTGCGAGGGCTTTCTCCAGTTGCGGCAAGCGGGGACCACTCTTCATCGCGGTGCGGGGACCGCTCTTCATCGCGGTGCGCGGGCCTTTCTCTATCGCGGCCCCTCCCGTCACGGGGCACAGGCTCCAGACGCGCAGGCTCAGCAATTGTGGCTCACGGGCCCAGCCGCTCCGCGGCATGTGGGATCTTCCCAGACCAGGGCTCGAACCCGTGTCCCCTGCATTAGCAGGCAGACTCTCAACCACTGCGCCACCAGGGAAGCCCGACATTGTCTCTTAATTCATGAAAGTACATTTTCTATTTAGGGTTATGATAGGAAAACACAAATTATTGTTTACATATTTGAAGCTCATGTTTACTGCTGTGTTATAGGAAATTGTCAATAATACACTAGTTTGCAGTAGAGTTTTTTTTTTTTTTTTCTTAATTCTGGAGAAACAATAAAAATTTCTCAGAAAGAATGAATATCTAGAGAAAATAAGAATGAATTATAATCAAACTAGTATTCCATTCAAATAAATGTCCAATGTGATTCTATAGTTCTTGCAGGGCATCATATAACATGTTTTGTAAAGTAGATATTTTGTGGGCCTCTTTTATCTTTATTAGAAAACTATACCTGTGTATTTATATGCACTATTGGACGTTTTGATGCTATTTTCCATCTCTTAGTTTCTCTTCATAATTACCTCCTAGATTTAGAGTTATTTCCATTGCTGCCAGATTTTCCTATCAAGACCTATATCTCTGATACTTGTTTCATTTGACTGATGCCCTAAAACCCAAAGAAGGTGAGTGAAAAATGTCTTTTAAGACTGAATCTTGACACTTGCAAACAGTGTCCAGATCCTGTATTTTTCATAACCATAAGACTAGCACATCAGCAAGTTCATAAATATTCAAATTAATATTCAAATATTCAAATTGGAATGTCAGTTCAATTTCAGAAAACATTTGAAACACTGAAGGTGAAATTAAAAAAGAAAATCCTGGCTTACCTAGAATTTCTTTTAGGCCAACTAAGAAAATGCACTTTAAATTCTTAGGACTTAAGAAGTAGGGGTTAGATGTCGCAATATATGCTTCTGGCTATGTTAAATTGGCTTGAAACAGACCAATTAACCTACTGAAAACAACTAAGAAAATCAAATAAAATATATATTAAAAATCTGTTTGAAGGCATTAAAGAGTTACCAAGGCAACCAAAACTTGAGGGGTCAGTACCATGGCATAAGGCCTGAGCCCGACCTTCTATGCTCCAACTATCCCTGATCCACTCGCTGATTTGAATACAACCAGGGAAAGGCAGAGATGCTGAGGAGACGTGTTCACAGTCTTACACACGTTAGAATAAACTGAAGCGGACCTTGGGTCCTTGTGAGGTGGAAGGAAACTAGCAAACACTCACGATATTTGCTTGGAATCTCTGAGAGTGTACATCTGAGGTGCAGGGTTAAACAAGTACCTAGCCTTCACAAAGAATTAATCTCAGCTTTGAATCAGCTCAATTTCCAGTTGGATTATTTCGATGTCCCCTACCTTAGATTACAGTCATGAGTCAGAGGATTTAGAGGAATTTGCCAAATTCTTATGAAAATTTGGAGGCAAAAATCAGAACTTAAGTGTGGACAAGTGAGAGATCCATGGTAAACAATCCAGATTTGGTTGATACTCATGAAAATCAGCAAACAAAAATGAACATCTCTTATAAAAAGAAATTCAGGTGGGAAATGGTATATTCTCGATGGGCTAAAGTGATCTGCCAGAAATAAAAATGTGTTTTCTTTAAAAATAGAAAACTATTGATATTTGTACTCCATTTGTGGATTTTTTTTTCCAGAAGAAAATCACCCATTTATAACATACACCTGGTGCAGAAGTGCTCACTTTGTAAAAATATGTGAAAATGGGTGAAATATACAAAAACATGTGTTTAGATGATGAATCCCTAAGAATAGGGAAACTCACAAGGTAAGCCTATATTAGATCTACCTCTCTGGGAACAATTCCCCAACTGTGGCACAGCAAGCTGGAATCCAAGCAGAGTGCCTTGTTCCCAGGGAGCTGAGAGGTCAAAGGAAAGTTTTCAGGAGAGGTGAAGCAACTGGCATTTGAGAAATTTGGACATTGAAAAAAGAAATTATGCAGCAGGGGAAGCAAGGGTCCACTCTGAGTCCCTGAATGAGGGCTTGGCTGCTTAGATACAAGGAAAGCCTCCCTGAATCTCCTCAGAGAATGGGCCAGTTGAGAGAAGAACAGGGATACTTGTGGTTGAACAATTCTGAAGGAAGTTGGAGATCTGGCCCCAGCAGAAATGAAAGTCTATTTCAGAGGCTGAAAAAAGGGTACAAACTTTGAGATATAAGATGAATAAGTTCTGAGGATCTAATGTATAGCATGGTGACTATAGTTGATAATACTCTGTTGTATAATTGAAATTTGCTAAGAAAGTAGAAAGTAGATCTTAAATCTTCTCATAAAAAAAGTATGTGAGGTGATAGATGTGTTAATTAACTTGATTGTGGGAATTCTTTCACAATGCATTCTGTATCAAATCATCACTCTCTCCACTTTAAATATATTACAGTTTTATTTGCCTATTATACCTCAACAGACCTGAATAAAAGATCAAACCAATGTACAAAAATGTAACAGAATCCAAAAGGTCTAAAACTTTTCATGAAACAAAGAGTAAGCAATACAAATTGCCAGACTTGTGAAGAAACAGGAAATGTGACCTATAGTCTATGCAAATGCAGTCTATAGAAACCAGTCCCAAGATGGCCTAAATGTTGCACTCAGCTGACAATTAATTTAAGGCAGCTATTACAAATATTCAGAAAAATTAAAGGATATATGATTGAAAAAATAGGGTATGTCAGTAGAGAAATAAAAACTATTGTACAAACACATTAACCAGATTATTCCCAATCTGCATCACCCCTGGATCATGATATGTATCCAGAACAAACACTGAAGTTGACATGGCAGTCATTTAGATACCTACAAGCATCAAGTTTTCTTGTTCTTTTTGTTGATCATTTTTTCATTATTTTGATAGGATAGAGAATGCATAGTGTTATTTGCAAGTTTGGAGATCACATCTGACTAATATCACTAAGACAAGTATTTCATGGTACTTCAAAGTCATATTCCATGAAAACCTATCCCATTATTTATTTTTAAAATCTTTTTTAGAAAACACAGTGGTTTTTCTCCCTTAATTTGCATGTAAATATTTCAATTTCATCAGCATTTGAAAAATTAGTCCCCTATCTGATGACTCTTAGGTGTAAGGATCTTAGAAGCACAACAATTAAAGGGCCAGTTGCCCATTAACAATGTTTTATATTGAATCATGAGAGAAAGGAGAAGATAACCAAGAGGAGAATGAAAAATAAAGACTCAAAGTGACAATCCTAGACTTCTGATTTCTATGGATTTGTTCTGATGGGTGAGATGGAAGAACATTACTTGTCTTCTGTTCTTAATACAAACAGAACTTAAAATCCTGACTCAGTCACAGGGGACTGTATGTGATAATGACATCAACGATATCTGTACATTTTTTCCCTTTATTATGAGTTATAATGAAGGTCTTGTACAAGTCATTTATTGTGAACTTTTAATGTTTTTGTTTGCTTGCTTGTTTCCAAGAGAAAAACCATTGCAGCCAAAAACAATACCACTCAAACCAAACCAAAAAATACTTGGCATGTGATGTTACTAGAAATTTTGCCAATCTTTCTTCTAAAAGGAGGAAGTATTCACCACCACTGTAGCTAGAATGAATCTGACTTCTGCTTTCTCACAGCACCAGTCTTCCAAATTCTATATAATTTTAATCGACCTTTCACATCAGCATACTTGGTTCAACTGAAGTTCATAAACAATCTCATTTTGTATTCTGTCTTGGCATGGTCACCAAACTAATTTAAGCTATATGAGCAAATATATAAAAAATAATGAAGGCTTTTTGCCAAAGTGGTTCCATTTTAATATCCAATATAGTTGCAGTTCACAAATCACGTAAATACTCACAATGAAGCATTCAAAACTAAAATTAGACTTAGCAGCACTATCCAACATTTCATATCCTTTCCTGGCAGACACTTTTATTTCCTATTGCTTTAAAGAGAAATCATGAAAAAAATGCATAATGAGTTCTAGAAATTGAAATCAGTGAAACAGATAAAATCCCATTAATGATTTATTACATGATTTTCCATGGCTTGTAACCTGTAGTACATGATTAAATTACACCATTAAGACCTTCTGAACTTTACTATTTTGAGAATGTCTAACTTTAAGAAATAGCTTTCCATTTACAGTAACAATGTTTCATTATTAGTTTTTTGCCCATCCACTAAAGACTTCATGAACAGCATTTAATAGGCATTTCTAATTAAATATTCGCTTTGAATCTAAGGATTTTTTTTATCCTTTCTTCCTCCCCAAACCACATCAAAATACAAGTACATAATACAGAGTTTTAAAAGATCATGGGGAAAGTAAAACTGAATGGGAGTTAACTATACAGCAGGCATGAAACCAATTTCGGAAAGATGAAAAGTGAATGAAGAATTAGCCAACAGGAGACACAGAATATCAAGCTCCTTCCCAAAGGAAATGACAAGCAGGAGCTTGATAATTTTTTACCCTCAAACTCAAGAAAACCCCAAGATTTGGGTTCACTGAATGATACAAAGCATGGGTGTGGAATAATGATAAGAACTTGTAGACTATTTCAAGTCTCTGAGAGGTAGAGTTAGATCCCAAGGTCTCTGCCTCTATTCCAGAAACTAGATATCCTTCAGGATAATTTATGGATCAAAGGATCCAGAGAGACTTCTCTTTCTCAAGGTGACAAAGAGTAGAGAGCAGAGCCCTGACATTATGTTTCCTGAAGCATTATCGTGTTCTATTGCCAATCTCCATCCCCCTATTCCCTTACCACCATTACCACCATAGGGCTGGCCAGGTTGCTGCCTAAGCAAAGTCCATGGATACCTCAGAAGAGAAATGGGTAGAGATGCTGGGAATTTAGCATTGTTTTCTACAAAAACTTGAAGTACTGAGTGTTTGGGCTATAGGTTTCACAACTAATGTTTCAATATTGTGATTGAGCTAATAATATGGTGATAATAAATTAGATTAACATAGAAAATAGCCTATAAAATTCACATTTGATCATTTTGATTTTCAAAGTAGCCTATATAAGCTACATGCAAAATTATTTTGCTTCATATTTCTGATTTGATAAGTTTTGGTACTTACATAGACCACTTCACACAAATATTTTGAAAGAAAAAATACCTGAGAAAAGCATTCAATTATAAGGATTTTGTGAGATGAATTAAGAAATCATACTAAATGAAATACTTCGTGTAAAAATTATATTTCCTTTCTGAAGATCTTTATTGAGTCATCACTATGAAAATGTCAAATAAAGAATTGTGGTATTGACATTCCTCTTGATGCAGATTTTCAGAGGTGTGGGCTTTCCTCATAATTTGTTAATTACCCTTCCAAATAAGCAATACTAAATAAAAGTGTCTAACACGGAATCTTTGAATAATGCCTGTGATATGCTACTTTCATATTTTTCACATATCTCAAAAATTAATACCATGATTTACTTTGTTTTGCTCAAGCTAAGTAAACTGAAGTCATCCTTGACTCCTTCTTTTTATATATATATTTCATGTAATCCATCACAAAACATTTCAAACTATCTAAAATACATATTTCATTCTCTATCACCATTCTCCTTATTACATACCTAACACTAATTCTGGACTACTGCAATAGCTCCAAAGTGATCTTCTTACCTTCATCCCTGCCCACCAACCCCACGAAGACTATTCTATGTAGCAGCCAAATCGGTACTTTAAAATTCCAAGTCAAACAAGGCCACTGGACTCCCTAATAAGAAAACTGCAATGGCTTTCCTGCTCCTTACTGACCTCCGTAGTGTTCTTTAAGAATTCCACCCAGCTTCTCAACTTAAAATTGTTTTGCACTTGCTGTCCCTATTCTTCATAGATATTTGTACAGCTCAAAAGCAAATTCCATTAACATTATAATATATATAATATATTATGTGTGCTATATTATATATATATATATCTCTGTAATTTTACATACTCTATGGTATGTGTATACAACACATGTATGTACATCATGTATTATATGCATGCATATATATATACACATATAATTTATTAATAATGGATGCTACATTGAATAAAGATTTGGGCATCATCTGGATCTTCCTGCATATGGTAGAGTACATGATAGAAGAGACTTTCTTTTCTTGTATATTGCCATATGTCCAATGACTAAGATACTATCTGGAACATAATATGTAGAGCCTCAATAAAAAATTTTAAGCTTAAATGGATAAAAGACTAACATACTGATTCTATATTTGTAAATATTTATTTTTGAACTATTTTTCAGTGTTTTTGGTTTTAAAGACTCATCTATTAATGTTGTTTGTAGCCCCAGAATAAAACTTATATAACTTACATTTGCAAATATATGAAAAATAGTATGGTAAATTTAACTGTATTAGATTTTAAAATACATAGTCACATAGATTATTTCTCAAGTATTCTGATTTCTCCTGCTTGATGAGATAATTTTCATTTATTCAACATATTGCCATGTTGACCTAACTTAATTTTGGCATTTCAAATTTGCTATACTGTTTTAAATTATCCTATACTCTCTCTCTTTAATATTGTACCCAGAAAACAATGACAATTGGAGATATATGTCTTTTTTCCTTCTTTTTGCAAGCTAACAGTCGATACACACCGCCTTTAACTTAGCATTATATTTATTTAAACAAACAACATAGCTTTCTTGAAAGACAAAAAAATAGTTTTCATACATCATCATAAAATATTGAAATTCTAAATTCTTTCAGCGTGCTCTGTGAAATTCTTTCATTCTGCTCTTCCAAACAGAATGCAAATTATACTAAATAATAAACTTTCACTCATTTGCCAAGGTCTTTAAAGTAAAATAAGTGATTGCTTACCTTTAAATCACTTTGATCTTCTAACATATACCTGATTAATTGGTCTTCTGCAATCTGGCCAGAGGAAATGAAAAAAAATTAGCTGTGGTTAGCAATAGTGGTATTTTTTCATTTGAAAATATATTATTAAATTGAAATAAAACAGTTGATTTCTCTAGAATAAAATTGCTGAAATAAAAAATGTATGAATAAAACGTTAGACTAGCTATCAAATTTTTAATCAGTTTTCAACAAATGTTGCATTGCAACATTCCTAATGTTGATCTATTTTCTAAATTTTGAAAGAACGTATATCAACTGACCCTGCGTAAATATATACATTTATAATACATACATAAATGCTTCTATATAATTTTAATACACCATATTCTCCCTAACTTTATACCAGTGATTTACAATGATAATTATCAATAAACTTTGAAGTACAGGTTGATGTTAAAAGGTAAATTTATACTCATTAACTATTATTTCAAAATATATGTCTTATTTAAAAAAATGACATACCCTGTAAGGAGGATTTCTAGACAAATTATCCATATTCCTCAAGAGATCATTCGCTTAGGTATCATGTTGATTTTTCATGTTAAAATATTTGTCAGTGATTTACTCTAATTTTTATGCATTCCTGTTTTCTGAGAAATTATAAACCACCAAATATATTATAATTTTGACTCCTCTAGAAAATATATTTTTCCAAATTAGTTTTTAATGACAGTGTCATCCACATAGCTCTGTTTCATGAAAATCCAAATTAAATCACTTTTTATGCTTTATTGTTATAACTCTTTTGGGTAATTTTCATCCTATTGTTATCTAGTCATTGTAAAGAACACTTAGAAAGACGTTTCAATAACCTTTTTGCTCACTATTAATTTTGGAAGTGTTCACCAGGCAATTTTACGATAACTGGCAGATTACTCCTAGTAGTTTAATGAAGTCCCTTTTTACTCACAATGCTCCTTTATTTATTGCTCCCCCTTTTTTTCTGCATCAATTTAATATTATGTATTAGTCATTCAAGGACATAATTAAGAAAGACAGTTTCTTTCTAATTCTCAGGACAAATTTTCAATGCTTTTTATAAACCTATAAGAATTCAGTGGGTAAAGCAAAAAGAAAAAAATCACTGAGTGCTTTTCTGGGAGAAAGCCATATAGATATTTTGAAGCAAAGCCAATAACTAAATTACTTGATATTATAGATTAACACAATGTTGAGCTGGGGAAAAGTTATAAAGGAATCGTGAATATTTTAAAACACTTATGGATAAATATAATTTTAAAATTACAGTGTTTTAAATTTATTACTTAATTTCATCATCTTTATGCAATGATAATAATGAATACTTTTGAGCAAATCTAAATGGCAGGGCAGAAGGCTGAAAAACATTTAAATTATCTTACACTCATACAAATATATCATTTCCTTTCTATTATTACATTAACCACAGTATGATTTATTTGCAATTTAAAACCCAAGCTTCAAAGTCATATAGGCTCCTTCCTGATAGTTTCTAAATTGATGTCATTCCATATAAATTCTTTAAAATGCATACAATATATTTTCTATACATAAGAAACTGTAATATTTGCTTTTAATATGACGTTTTATCCTTAGTGACTATTGTATTGACACAATTTTTATCATAAGCTACCAACAATATAATCTTTTTGAACACCCTAAACTATCAGTAAGTGTTAGAACATTTCTTCCGTATTATAGATGGTGGGAATAAATATTTTAGCAACATTTTGACATATTACTAGGGACTCAGGTAGGTAAGAGTCAGAATTATTTTAGTTTTGGAATGAAGTTGCAATAGTTTTGAAATGCCCCTAATTATTACAAAGGCAGAAATCAGATAATACCTTTCAGTATCATTAGGTTCCTGATTACCTCCCATGGTTTGACTTAAGAAACCCTATTAATACTCCACTATAATTTTGAATGAATTTACCCTATTAAAAATAGAATCTGGTATCATACTGTCTTCCTTGTACTCATATTAAGCATGGCATCTTAATGATTTCAGTTTTGTTTGCATTAAAATCATGTGTCCATATTTTAAAAAAAGATATTAAAAGAAAAGATCCTTCCTTTGCCTCACTTTTTTTTCATTAAATTCTTAACTAAATAAAATTAAATAATTTCCAAGGTCTTTTTTGATATAATCCAATAAAATATGAATCACCTAAATTAAAAATAATATTGGCTATTCTGAGGAATCTAGCGGAACAATTTCTTAGTGAGGATTGGAGAATGTGGAGGCCTTCTTAGAAGCTTGTTTCAGGATAGTAATAGAACTATATGAGCTCTATAATCAAAATCTTTCCAAGATTAACCTGAAAATAGGTTGCCAGTGGCTAGAGTAGACAAAGGAGGTAAAATTAGCAGCACCTTTGTCTCGTTTTTGTAATTAATCCTGTTTTTAGCAAGATTCCTCTATTGGCCCTAATACCAAAGGCTGAAGTTTTGAATAACCAATTATTAAATGAGAATTAAGTATTGGATTTGGTTGGTGGTGGAAATGTGACAAGAATGAAGATTATCAGTACTCAGGACTCTCCATGCTGTAATATGCTACAATACTCAAATCTTTAACTTTACTAGTAGTACCACTTGTAAATTACCATTTTCTACCTTGCCATCCACTTGACATAAACATTTTAATTAAGACAAGTTCTGAGATTATTTTTCTATATTGGTTATTGCTTATTTTGTCTAATTTCCCATTTGAAAAGATGCCTGATGAATTGTACACCCTTTCAAATAGTATGGATCTTGGGAAATATTATGTTTTCCTGGAAAGATTATCTAAGACTTAAAAGGCTTAATAATATATTTTGTGAACTATGACTAAACAAGAGAACATTTTATGTGTTAGCATTTGTCCTAGTGAGTAAAACCTGAAATCAGGACCATCTGATTTCTCCATCTAAGTGTAGGGTACCCAAATGATGAAGCAAAGAAAAAAATGGGGAATTTCATAATGATAACAGATTTAAAGACAGAGATTAGTGATTAGCAGTTACATTACAGCAATTTAAATATAAAAGGGTTTTACTTTTAGGAATTTGATTATGGAAAATCTTATTATATTTAATTGCACTGGTTGAAATAAATGCCACTCTAGACCAGCAGAATAAAATGTTAGTACATTTGAGAATAGATCAAACGATCATCTGAAACAAAGAAAGAATGAAGTTTGGAAAAAAGTAAGAAAGACACAGTGATCTGTGACAGATGATAAATCAGGTGTGATGGTTAATTTCATGTATCAACTTGGAGGGTGTTTTTGGATGAGATTAACAGTTAAGTCAGTGAGCTTTAAGTAAGCAAAGGGAACTCCCTGGCAGTCCAGTGGATAGGATTCTGTGCTTTCACTGCCGAGGGGGGAACTAAGATCCCACAAGCTAAGCAGCACAGCTAAAAAAAAAAAAAAAGTAAGCCGATTGCTCATGTGGTGGGCCTCATCTAATTAGTTGAAGTCCTGAAAGGGAAAAAAAAAAGTCCAGCTTCCACAAGCAAGACAGAACTCTTCAGCAGACTTTCATTGGACTGGAATTGCAGCATCAGCTCTCTTGGGTCTCTAGCCTGTGAGCCTACACTGCAGGTTTTGGACTTACCAGTCTCCATAATTATATGAGTCAATTCCTTATAACAAGTCTTTTTCTATCTCTATTATATGCTATTGATTGTATTTCTTCAGAGAACTCTAGTACAGCAGGATAACAAGTAATTACAGTCTATAAAGAGAGGAAAGAGAGAGAAAGACAGGAAGACTGGCAGAAAAATTATTAATTATATTATTGAAAAAATTTTTCAAATATAAAAAGTCATAAACCCAAGCAAGTTAATTAAAATGTTTCTAGATTAGATGATTCACCAAAATGACATGCAGTTTCAGCAGAAGTACACTTAAATTCCAGTAAGCAATTTTAATACAAATATTAAGAAGATGACTCTAAAATGTACATAGAAATGTAAAGATCTAGGAGGTCAAAAAGAAACAAAAAAAAAGGACAAAGTTCAAGAACTTGTGTTTCATTAATATCAAATCTAACTATAAACTTATAGAAATCAAGAGAATGTAGCATTGGAATAAAGGAAGAAAACGAGATCAATGGATCAAAATATAGAGTCTACGTAGAGAAACATACTTAAAAGGTCAATGGATGTTTTTTAAAGTGCTAAACAATTTATTAGAGAAAGAAAATTTTTTAATAAAATAATGATGGCACAACTGAATATTCATACGGAAAAAAAAACTGCCTCATAACTTATGCAAACTTTGAGTTGCATTAGAGAACTAAATATAAAGATTTAAAATTTTAAATTTAAACCTTCTGGTTGAACACTTATGAAAACCTCATTGCAACCTGGAAATTATTTAAATATTTCTTATACAAGATACTGTAAGCAATAATTATCAAAACATTGTTGTGAAGGAAGGCAAGATGGCGGAAGAGTAAGACGCAGAGATCACCTTCCTTCCCACAGATACATCAGAAATACATCTACACGTGGAACTGCTCCTACAGAACACCCACTAAACGCTGGCAGAAAACGTCCGACCTCCAAAAAGGCAAGAAACTCCCCACGTACCTGGGTAGGGCAAAAGAGAAAGGAAATAACAGAGACAAAAGAATAGGGACGGGACCTGCACCAGTGGGAGGGAGCCGTGAAGGAGGAAAGGTTTCCACGCACTAGGAGCCCCTTCGTGGGCAGAGACTGCGGGTGGCAGAGGGGGGAAGGTTCGGAGCCACGGAGAAGAGTGCAGCCACAGGGGTGCGGAGGGCAAAGCGGAGAGATTCCCGCACAGAGGCTCGGCGCCGAGCAGCACTCACCAGCCCGAGAGGCTTGTCTGCTCCCCCGCCGGGGCGGGCAGGGCTGGGAGCTGAGGTTCGAGCTTCGGTCAGATCGCAGGGAGAGGCCTGGGGTTGGCGGCGTGAACACAGCCTGAAGGGGTTAGTGCACCACAGCTAGCCGGGAGGGAGTCCGGGAAAAAGTCTGCAGCTGCCGAAGAGCCAAGAGACTTTTTCTTGCCACTTTGTTTCGTGGCGCGCAAGGAGAGGGGATTCAGAGCGCCACCTAAACGAACTCCAGAGATGGGTGCGAGCCGCGGCTACCAGCGCGGACCCCAGAGATGGGCATGAGACGCTAAGGCTGCTGCTGCTGCCACCAAGAAGCCTGTGTGCGAGCACAGGTCACTCTCCACACCTCCCCTCCCGGGAGCCTGTGCAGCCCGCCACTGCCAGCGTCCCTTGAGCCAGGGAAAACTTCCCCGGAAGAACGCACGCCGCGCCTCGGGCTGGTGCAACGTCACGCCGGCCTCTGCCGCCGCAGGCTCGCCCCGCCTCCTCCATACCCCTCCCTCCCCCCGGCCTGAGTGAGCCAGAGCCCCCGAAGCTGCTGCTCCTTTAACCCCGTCCTGTCTGAGCGAAGAACAGATGCCCTCAGACGACCTACACGCAGAGGCGGGTCCAAAGCCAAAGCTGAAACCCGGGAGCTGTGCGAACAAAGAAGAGAAAGGGAAATGTCTCCCTGCAGCCTCAGAAGCAGCGAATTAAAGCTCCACAAACAACTTGATGTGCCTGCATCTGTTGAATACCTGAATAGACAACGAATCATCCCAAATTCAGGAGGTGGACTTTGGGAGCAGGATATACTATTTTTTCCCCCTTTTCCTTTTTTTGTGAGTGTGTATGTGTATGCTTCTGTGTGAGATTTTGTCTGTATAGCTTTGCTTTCACCATTTGTCCTAGGGTTCGGTCCGTCCATTTTTTTGTTTTTTTTGTTTTTTTGTTTTTACTTAAAAAAAATTTTTGTTTCTTAATAATTTTTTTCTTATTTTTATTTTAATAGCTTTATTTTATTTTATCTTACTTTATGGTATTTTATTTTATTTTATCCTCTTTCTTTCTTTCTTTCTTTCTATTTTTTCTCCCTTTTATTCTGAGCCGTGTGGAGGAAAGGTTATTGGTGCTCCAGCCAGGCATCAGGGCTGTGCCTCTGAGGTGGGAGAGCCAACTTCAGGACACTGGTCCACAAGAGACCTCCCAGCTCCACATAATACCAAATAGCGAAAATCTCTCAGAGATCTCCATCTCAACAACAAGACCCAGCTTCACTCAATGACCAGCAAGCTAGAGTGCTGGACACCCTATACCAAACAACTAGCAGGACAGGAACACAGCCCCATCCATTAGCAGAGAGGCTGCCTAAAATCATAATAAGGCCACAGACACCCCAAAACACACCACCAGACGTGGACGTGCCCACCAGAAAGACAAGATCCAGCCTCATCCACCAGAACACAGGCAGTAGTCCCCTCCACCAGGAAGCCTACACAACCCACTAAACCAACCTTAGCCCCTGGGGACAGATATCAAAAACAACGGGAAGTACGAACCTGCAGCCTGTGAAAAGGAGACCCCAAACACAGTAAGATAAGGAAAATGAGAAGACAGAAAAACACACAGCAGATGAAGGAGCAGGGTCAAAACACACCAGACCTAACAAATAAAGAGGAAATAGGTAGTCTACCTGAAAAAGAATTCAGAAAAATGATAGTAAGGATGATCCAAAATCTTGGAAATAGAATAGACAAAATGCAAGAAACATTTAACAAGGATGTAGAAGAACTAAAGAGGAACCAAGCAACGATGAAAAACACAATAATCATCAGGCCAACATCACCCTGATACCAAAACCAGACAAAGATGTCACAAAAAAAGAAAACTACAGACCAATATCACTGATGAACATAGATGCAAAAGTCCTCAACAAAATACTAGCAAACAGAATCCAACAGCACATTAAAAGGATCATACACCATGATCAAGTGGGGTTTATTCCAGGAATGCAAGGATTCTTCAATATATGCAAATCAATCAACGTGATACACCATATTAACAAACTGAAGGAGAAAAACCATATGATCATTTCAATAGATGCAGGGAAAGCTTTCGACAAAATTCAACACCCATTTATGATAAAAGCCCTGCAGAAAGTAGGCATAGAGGGAACTTTCCTCAACATAATAAAGGCTATATATGACAAACCCACAGCCAACATCGTCCTCAATGGTGAAAAACTGAAACCATTTCCACTAAGATCAGGAACAAGACAAGGTTGCCCACTCTCACCACTATTATTCAACATAGTTTTGGAAGTTTTAGCCACAGCAATCAGAGAAGAAAAAGAAATAAAAGGAATCCAAATTGGAAAAGAAGAAGTAAAGCTGTCACTGTTTGCAGATGACATGATACTACACATAGAGAATCCTAAAGATGCTACCAGAAAACTACTAGAGCTAAACAATGAATTTGGTAAAGTAGCAGGATACAAAATTAATGCACAGAAATCTCCTGCATTCCTATACACTAATGATGAAAAATCTGAAAGTGAAATTAAGAAAACACTCCCATTTACCATTGCAACAAAAAGAATAAAATACCTAGGAATAAACCTACCTAAGGAGACAAAAGACCTGTATGCAGAAAACTATAAGACACTGATGAAAGAAATTAAAGATGATACAAATAGATGGAGAGGTATACCATGTTTTTGGATTGGAAGAATCAACATTGGGAAAATGACTCTATTACCCAAAGCAATCTACAGATTCAATGCAATCCCTATCAAGTTACCACTGGCATTTTTCACAGAACTAGAACAAAAAATATCACAATTTGTATGGAAACACAAAAGACCCCGAATAGCCAAAGCAATCTTGAGAACAAAAAATGGAGCTGGAGGAATCAGGCTCCCTGACTTCAGACTATACTACAAAGCTACAGTAATCAAGACAGTATGGTACTGGCACAAACACAGAAATATAGATCAATGGAACAGGATAGAAAGCCCAGAGATAAACCCACACACATATGGTCACCTTATCTTTGATAAAGGAGGCAAGCATATACAGTGGAGAAAAGACAGCCTCTTCAATAAGTGGTGCTGGGAAAACTGGATAGGTATGTGTAAAAGTATGAAATTAGAACACTCCGTAACACCATACACAAAAATAAACTCAAAATGGATAAAAGACCTAAATGTAAGGCCAGACACTATCAAACTCTTAGAGGAAAACATAGGCAGAACACTGTATGACATAAATCACAGCAAGATCCTTTTTGATGCAGCTCCTAGAGAAATGGAAATACAAACAAAAATAAACAAATGGGACCTAATGAAACTGAAAAGCTTTTGCACAGCAAAGGAAACCATAAACAAGACCAAAAGACAACCCTCAGAATGGGAGAAAATATTTGCAAATGAAGCAACTGACAAAGGATTAATCTCCAAGATTTACAAGCAGCTCATGCAGCTCAATAACAAAAAAAAACAAACAACCCAATCCAAAAATGGACAGAAGACCTAAATAGACATTTTTCCAAAGAAGATATACAGATTGCCAACAGACACATGAAAGAATGCTGAACATCATTAATCATTAGAGAAATGCAAATCAAAACTACAATGAGGTATCATCTCACACCGGTCAGAATGGCCATCATCAAAAAATCTACAAACAATAAATGCTGGAGCGGGTGTGGAGAAAAGGGAACACTCTTGCACTGTTGGTGGGAATGTAAATTGATACAGCCACTATGGAGAACAGTATGGAGGTTCCTTAAAAAACTAAAAATAGAACTACCATACGACCCAGCAATCCCACTATTGGGCATATACCCTGAGAAAACCATAATTCAAAAAGAGTCATGTACCAAAATGTTCATTGCAGCTCTATTTACAATAGCCAGGACATGGAAGCAACCTAAGTGTCCATCATGGGATGAATGGATAAAGAAGATGTGGCACATATATACAATGGAATATTACTCAGCCATAAAAAGAAACGAAATGGAGTTATTTGTAGTGAGGTGGATGGAGTTAGAGTCTGTCATACAGAGGGAAGTAAGTCAGAAAGAGAAAAACAAATACAGTATGCTAACACATATATATGGAATCTAAGGGATAAAAAAAAAAAAAAGGTCATGAAGAACCTAGAGGCAAGATGGGAATAAAGACACAGACCTACTAGAGAATGGACTTTAGGATATGGGGAGCGGGAAGGGTAAGATGTGACAAAGTGAGAGAGTGGCATGGACATATATACACTACCAAACGTAAAATAGATAGCTAGTGGGAAGCAACCGCATAGCGCAGGGAGATCAGCTCTGTGCTTTGTGACCGCCTGGGGGGGGGGTGGGATGGGGAGGGTGGGAGGGAGGGAGATGCAGGAGGGAGGAGATGTGGGAACATATGTATATGTATGACTTATTCACTTTGTTATAGAGCAGAAACTAACACACCATTGTAAAGCAATTATACTCCAATAAAGATGTTTAAAAAAAACCCAAAACATTGTTGTATTAACTTTCAAAAAAATACACATAAAAAAAGTTCACTTAATGACACTGTATTTACAGAACTTATAACTTCTTGGAATTTGTACCAAGGTATATAATCCTATAGACAAATGCCCCCTCAAAAAGCAAATTACTTGAACAAAATCTTCACAAAGGAAAACATACAAATGTCTGTTAACCACATGAAAAAGTAATCCATATCATTGGTCAATAGGGAAATGTCATTAAACCAGCAATTAGAAAATAATACTGTGTGAAATAGTTATTCATACAGGAAAGGAAAACAATTTACTATCTATCCATACACAAGAATAAATTTCTAATTGATTAAAGACTGAAGTATGAAAAATTATATATGCAAACTGTGAACAGGAAGTGCAGGAAATGTCATAATTCTATTAGGGAATGATTTCTAAAAGAAGTATTGCATCAAAACACAACAAAATATAACTATAACAAAAAATATAACATTAGAACATATATTACTCAAAATACAGATAAAGACAATGAATGACAGTATACAAGCAGAGTAAATTATTTTTTGTATATATATATATATATATATATATACATATATATATAAAAGATCACTACCATTTACTAGATAACAATTCATAGTACACAAATCAATATAAACCAAAAAAAGATATGTACAGATAATTAAGAGAAAAATTATAAATAGCAAATAAACACATGAATAGAGGCTCAACCCCTTTAAGACACTGGAAATACAAACTAGGCTGACAATGAAGTCACTTAATACCCAAGAACTTGGGCAAAGATCATTTATACTAAATGTTGAGAATGCATATTCACCAAAGTAAATAATTGGTGTACAGAAATATGTATGATTAAAATTAGGTTCAAGATAATATGGAAATAGAGCAATCTTTAAACCACAATGAAGAAGAACTTGGTATTTGAAGACTAATCAAAGGAAGGAGAGACACATAAATGGAAGTCTGAACTCCATTTTTCCCTGGTAACTGATGAGCATGAGTAGAAGAAGCTGATTGCCTCTTACATTCTGTCTATCTTCCACAAATTATGCCACACAACCTCTCACTCCTGCCTCTCCTCTCGTTCCATATTCTCTTTCTCTTCCTACTCCTTCTATTTTATTTTACTAAAGAAACAAAAAAGGCAACCTCATAGAATGGCAGAAAGCTCATGTAGGGAATGCCCCAAATATTATTACACTCGTTTATTAAAATACCTCAGCACCAACTTTCTTTTTTACAAGCATTAAAGTGACCATAAATTTTATTGGAAGAATAAATGTATATAAATGGAAAGTGTTTAAGTCTTCTCACATGTGGGTATTAGGCTTTAGGCAAAAACAGGAAAATTCATTATCCCTGTTTAATTATTCTTAACTTTTTTAAGACATGAGGATTTTTATACTTAAAATATAAATAAAATCCTCAAGATTAGCTGTCTCACCCTCCAACAAAACATTGGTGCATTATTATTTCAACTCTGATTTGATTATTTCTTCTTGTTACTAAAGCAATTTTATTGGTCTTACCTACTAAAAGATATATACATTTTAAATAATCAGTACTGAATACCCTGGATCATCAAAGTTGACTAGAGGTATATAGATAATGTCCTGAAAGCAATGTTACCAGACACTAAAATAGAAAAATCCTAATTCCTCTTACTACCTATTTTACAAATGTACAGAACATCAAGGACATATTGGTCTAACACATGTTGTGACGAAAGATCATAAATGCAGGGAAATTATTAAAATTTGGACATTCTCAGAGATGCTCATACTTGTGGCCATGATACTAGTGAGACTAGAAAGCAAGGATAGAAATTTTCTAAATGCAAGCAACAAATAATGATTAAAATACCTGACAAAAAGTAATCATCATAGTAATAAAATACACAGTTTTTAATCTAATTACCTTTATTTTTCTCCTCTTTAACCTCCAATGTTATTTTTAACTACTTCATAAGGAATATCGAACAATTCTTGCAATCTCTATTTGCAGTTATACTGTTTTAGCATGCCATCAAAACTCTTTCTTAAGGAAAAGTCATATAACATTTAAAAAGTGATTTTTAAAAACCCATCATATTTTATTCTCTTCTAGTGAGTTTTGCATAGAAAGAAAAATAAAAGTGGCATAAAATCAAATATACATTATGTGCATTTATGAAATTAATTAACATGCTACATTTTCCTGTACTGAAGCATTTGGGAGTAAATCATAGTTACCAAAGAGAGTACTGCTCTCTTACCCCCATGCAGAGAAATTAGCAAAGTTAATGGTTCATGTAGAAAATGGATCACCATCAAAGGAAAAATTTCCCAACTATATATAAAATAAGATCTCTGAGTTGATCTTTCTCTATGTGAGGATGCTTCACTATTAGTTTCAATGTGTCTTGAGAATACTCATTTTGGCAACCTTGCATGTATCTGTTTTGCTCCAGTAAACCATATTCAACTACAAGGCAGTCTTCTGTCAATCATACAATGAAGTTTTATGTAGCTTTTATTACTTGTGTCAGAAAAATCACTTCTATCTAGGACCTCAGTGAATGGTTAAATAAATGAAATTCCATAAATATTGATGTAAAATTCAAGGGACCTCATAAATTAAATTTAATGAGAAATAATTTACATTAAAAAATCCAACTTGCTACAGGTACAGTTCTATGAGTTGTGGCAAACATATACAATCTTTTAACTAACAAAATAATAAATATGTCAATAGACCTTAGATCCCAAGGAAGTAATGTCAGCAAGATGACAGAATGGAGGATACCAGCCTTCATTTCCCCATGAAAAAGAACAATTAGACAGCTTTCCATGAAGGAAAATAGCCTTGGGAGGGCTCAAGAATCCAATTGAGAACCCACAGCAGTAGTGGGGCAAAAACCTGAAAATAACATCACAGAAAGGATTGCTGGGGAGATAGGCTTAGCTGAGATGTCTGTAGATGGCTAGGAACAAGGAGCGCAGGGCTTGTCAGTATCAGCTACATATAACAGAAATCACACAAGGGCAGCCTACAGAATTGAAGAAAATATTCGCAAACTACGTATCTGATAAGAAGTTAAGTTCCAAAATATTTAAGAAACTCCTACAACTCTATAGCCAAAACCCCAAAATAACCCAATCAAGAGTTTTTGATTAGCACTGCAAACTCCATTGAGCGTGTTTATCTATTCATGGCTAAGAATGTGATTCCAGTGAATCCTTCAAGCATGACCACTTTCTTCTAAGAGTTATCTGCAGTGTTTAAAGTGAAAGTCAATTGTCCATAGCAAAGCTAAGGAGTCAAAGGCAATTGGGAAGATTTCTCATCCTACATCATCTTGGGAAAGACAGTGTTCTTTCTTCCTTGCCTTGTTGCAAGGGCATGTGATGTTATGCAAGTGAGCCATTATAGAGGTCTTGGATAATCAAAGACACAGAAATATACAGGTACAGATACACTTTCACATACACACACACACACACACACACACACACACACACACACACACAAGTTTTGCTTTCTAAAACTTAGTAGTTCAGAGAAAGGGTAGCCTGAAAAGCAGACAGCCTTGTGTAGGTCTGGGCATAGAAACAGAGTATTAAAAATGAGGATATAACGATGTTTACCTTATTGCCCTACATAAGAAATTGCATCAGGAAAACTTCACCAATTAGAGTAATCATCAGGCTGAGGTTGTGAGTACTAAAAAACAATAGTAAATCCAACCATTTTATTCAGTAATTATAAAATATTATAGTTATAAAATATGTATCTAATGTGAAATTATAATTATAAAAATGACTAAACAGTATAATGCTAAAGTATTTCTTCTGCTTGAAATGTTACCTGATACCACAATAAAAAATTGATTAGTATATCAAGAATGCAATGTATCAGTGTAAGTTTTAGTTTTATTATAACAATTCTAAACAAGTAAGTGATTTTACACACTTATATACACTCATGTATATGTACCCAGATCATTATGATATGTCTGAGGCTCTGGGATAACATATACTTGCAATATGTTTGGTCAGAAAAGAAAAAATTCTTCAAGATACCACAGCAACTACAAAATTGCCTAAGGCACATCCTTCTCTGACAACTAAAGAAAAAAAAAGTGCTGGCTCATTTCCAATGGCTATGTCCCTGTTTGTAGTTTTCAAATAGTTTGTTAAAAATGTTGATTTATAAACAACCTGTGCTCCTTTTCACAAACACTTTGCCAAAATGGTGACTTATATCCTAGGACTGTCATGCATAGTTGAGTTGTTGAGGAAATTTAAAGAACAGGTGATTACAAAGGTTAGTTTCTTCACCTACAGTGAAACATAAAGTAGTTTATCTTTGGTCTCCTATTGTCCCTAGGATGTTGTGAAGTTTCTGAACTGCCTTATTCATTGTCCATCTAGAGCTCCCCTTTCTGCTCAGGGGTCATTCTAATACAGGTGCTAAATACCTGACTGACACATAATACCTACAGCTATGAATCTAAAGTCCTGTAAGCTTCATTAAACTTTGTTTAATTTAATGACTTTGTTGTGACCTGTTGTAGGTCAGATGTCCCATGGATAACTTCAATAAGCCTTGTGATTAAATTTTGTTTATGTTCGTAATTTTTTTCAGTGGTTACTGGTTATTAACCTTCATAAATGAGTGGTATTTTATTGTTACAACTTTGGTTATTTTTTTTTTTTTTTTGGCTTCTGTATTATTGATCAACAGCTTAAATTCATGTTTTTGTTTTTGCTTTCTTTTAATTTTGATCTTAATCAACTTTGTAAATTTCCTAGATGGGCATAAAATTCAGGTTGCTCTCAGGTAGTTTCATGAAATTTTCTTATTGAGATAAATTGTGGCTTTTAAGTAGTATGTATTTCTTATTTATTTTTTATTTTGTTTTTATTTTATACAGAATTGAAAGAATTACTTTTGAGCACCCATGCAAAGTATGTTTTGCAACATTGTTAAATATTTTCATCTAAAAGAAACAACTTTTGCATTACTGAACACATTCTTACTTTTTCCATCTAAAGGTGAAAGGTGATTTTAAAACATCTGCCCATCTAACATTACTTCTGGGTCCACGCAGACATTTGGTACCCTATATGGCCGGTAAAATTACTAAATTATTATTTTTAAAGTCTTTTATTCTGTACATTATTAGTGTAGAATTGGAAAAATATTGTAAAGTCAAATTAACTTAAATGTATATTTAAATGTTTCAGTTAAAAGTAGAAGAATGTTTGGTTCATTTGTATGTTTTTAGTTTATCAAACTGTATATATAATTATATATATATAATATCAAACTATAATTATATATATATAAGAAATTGAGGTGCAAAATTAATGCTTTAAACTGTTTGAGATATTATAATAATATAGAAATGTTTTTTAAAAATTGCCCATTTCATACTTACTATTTGCCATGTGTGAATTCGTTTTTAGCTGTTCTTACAACCCTGAAAAAGAAGTATGATTGACACTAATTTAGAGATTTGAAAACTGAGATTTAAAATGTTTAGTAGTTTGACTTTGATTTATTACAAATAGCTTTTCTAAAATAACTTTTATTTCATTACATTCTAATTAAGAAAGAGGATAGTTGCTCCAGTATGTGAAATATGCTTTGCAAATTATTAAAGAAATTCAAGTTCAAGAATGACTGTGCTTATATTAGTCTCCACAACATCTGTGCTATTATTGATATCATTTCTAGAGATAAATTTATTGACCTTTTAAAAAATGATAACAAACACAATTTCAAACAGATGGTACTCCATTGTGTAAGAATTTTCTTTCATCAATTTTATTTATTTATTTATTGTCATGTTTGTGATTCAGAAAACTGCAATATATTTTGGAAGTTTATAGTTTTCTTCTTTCCATTTAAAACATTTCATTCATATTGGTTTTGACTCAGTTTCTACTTTAGTTTAATAATTTAATGAATACAACTTGAAATACCAAATGGAGTGATAAAAGATAAGATTTAATTTCAATTCCTTTTGGTTACCCATAGCTCTGCTATTAAACATCAAAGACGGTATATTTCCTAATTTGATGTCATTATAGCATACTATGATGACAGCAAATAAAAATAATATCATCCTTCAAGTCATGAAATGGCAATTGACATGTCTTTTTTTGCATCTGCCTTTTTTTTCCCTAAATCTACTTTATCAGCCTTGTCATTGTGTTTTCTACATCAGAACACTTTTAGGGGAAACAGAGTGGTAGAGACTTTTCATTGGTCTGGTGTCTCTCTAGGAGTGGTGACAAAATAATTAAAGAAAAAACCCCTCATGCTCTCCATGGAAGCAACGCCCATTGTGTATGGAATCAGTATTGTGGCAATGAGGGCTCTTACACTGGGGTTTGGTTTCCTGAGTTTACAGCCTAGTTCTTCCACCCACATGAGTCACCTTGGGCTCTTTTCTTAAAATCTCTGCCCCTCATTTTACTATCCATTAAATGAGGTTAATGACATCACTTTCCTCAGTAGGTTACTACATGTATAACGTTACTTAATGCATGTAATGCAGTTGTGGAAAGGATGGAACACATTAAAATGACAATAAATATTCATAATTATTGTATTCTATTGTATTTCATAATTATTGTATGGTGAAAAGCATGTGCATTATCTCGTATATTCCTAACAACAATATTATAAGGAATGCTCTGATATGTTTCAGATGCAGAATTTTAGGGCTAGAAAGGATGAATAGTTGCCAATATCACAGAATCTTAAATGGCAGAGCCAGGCTTTCTGGCACCAGTATTTTTGTTAAATTAAGCATAATTCAATTTTCATAAAATATACTAATTAAAGTGTAAAATTCAGTGGTTTTTACCATATTCACAGCTGGGCAACCATCACCTTTCTCTAATTTCAGAACATCTCTACCATTCCCAAAAGAAACAGAACACCCATTCTCAATCACTCCCCACTCACCATTCCTCCCAGACTCTGGCAAAATGAATCTACTTTCTATGTGGATTCTGGACATTTAATATAAACGCAGTCATACAATATGTGGCCTTTTGTGTCTGGTTTCTTTTACTTTACATAATATTTTTAAGGTTCATTCGTGTCAGAGCATGTATTAGTATTTAATTCCTTTTTTATGGATAAATAATATCCCATTGTATGAAAATACCACAATTTGTTTATTTATTCATCAATTGATGGGATTTAAGTTGCTTCAACTTTTGGCTATAATGAATAATGCTGCTATGAATATTCATGTACAAATTTTCACCTGAGCATGCATTTTCAATTTTGGGAGGAGTGTAGCTAGTAGTAGAATTGCTGGATCATGTAGTAACTATTTAAATTGGTAGAACTGCCAAACTGTTTTCCAAATAACTGTACCAATTATATTGTAACCAATAATATATGGAGGGTTTTAATTTCTCTACATTCTCCTCAGCACTTGTGTTTCATATGTTTATTGTTGTAGCCATCCCAGTGGGTGTAAAGTGGTACCTCATTGTGGTTTTGATTTGCTTTTCCCTTGTGGCTAATTACAGTTAGCATTTTCTCTTGTGTTTATTGGCCATTTGCATGTTTCTTTGAAGAAATGCTTATTCAAACCCTTTGCTCAAATTTTCACTGGGTTACTCATCATTCTAAGATTGTAATATTCTGGTACTGGACTTACATCAAATATAAGATTTGAAAATGTTTTCACCCATTATGTAGATTGTATTTTCATGTACTTGATAGTGTCCTTTAAAGCACAAGGTTTTGATGCTGATAAAGTCTGTTTTACCTATTTATTTACTTTTGTTTCTCTTGCTTTATGTGTCATATGTAGGTATCTATTGCATATTCAAAATCATATAGATGGACTTTTATGCTTTCTTTTACAATTTCTCTGGTTTGAAGAGTTATATTTAGGCCTTTGATGCATTTTGAGTTAATTTTTATATAAAGTGTGAGATAGAAATCCCACTTCATTCTTTTGTAAAGGGGCATCCAATTGTCCCAAGCCATTTGTTGAAAGGACTATTTTCCCTATTGAACTGTTTTGGCATCCTTGCCTAAAATCAATTTCTCATAAATATCCAGAATTTACTCTGGATTTTAATTTCTCTTCCATTGAGCTATATGTCTATCCTTATGCCAGAAGTACGCTATGTTGATTACTGTAAGTCTGTAGTAACTTTTGAAATCAGGAAGTATGAGTTCTTCAACTTTGTTCTTTTTTTAAAATTGATTTCACTGTTTGTGTCCTTTGCCTTCCTGTATAAATTTTAGAATCAGTTTGTCAATTTCTTAAAAAAGACTCCTAGGATTTTGATATGGATTGCAATGAACCTATAGGTAAGTTAGGGGAATTTAACAATATTAAAACTTCCAATCCATCAACATGGAAGGTCTTTCCATTTTTTAGGTCTTCCTTAATTTCCCTAAAAATGTCTATTATTTATTTGTTTAGTGACTTTTCTGAACTAATTCTGCAAAATCTACAGTCTCTCATTACTGAAATCTGCACTAAGTAGCTTAATGGCAATTTAACTATTGGACAGAAAATTTGTTGAACATGTGGAACAGATAGATCTCCGGTCTTTGCCAAGGTGCTTTGTGTGTGTTTTATGGCATGTCTTTAACACTCAACCAGATGATTGACAATTCTGCCTTAGCCTTCACTTCCTGCTTGCATGGAGGCTCAAGGTCAACCAGATGTGAGAGTTTAGGGCTTTTTTTCCTAAAGCATGTCCAGGGCCTTGGGCTTGCACAAAATTCTGTACGTGCATATAGCCTTCTAGATTCCCAGGAATATATCAGAATTTTTCAAAGTCCATATAGACATCTCACCTTCCAGATTTTGCTTTTAATCTTTTTAGTTAGCCTACTATTTGCCCCAATTGTTATCTAAATCTTCAGGAAGCTGGAACATTAAACCACTGCCTCTAACAATTTTTGATAAATGCTTCTGGATAAAAAGCCTTTTGTCTTAGGTAACTTCCAAATCAGAGCAAATAAAAGCAGACTTGAAATTGGGATTTTCCAGGGAATCACCAAACATGTAAAATATAATTCTCTCTGAAAATATATCTTTGAAGAAGATCCAACTTTGTTTATCATACTTCTGTGGTTGCCAGGCTGCTGATTTTCATTATATTTGCAGACTGTTGTTTTTTTTTTTTTAATTTTATAGCTACTTTATTTATTTATTTATTTATTTTTGGCTGTGTTGGGTCTTCGGTTCGTGCGAGGGCTTTCTCTAGTTGCGGCAAGTGGGGGCCACTCTTCATCGCGGTGTGGGGACCGCTCTTCATCGCGGTGCGCGGGCCTTTCACTATTGCGGCCCCTCCCGTTGCGGGGCACAGGCTCCAGACGCGCAGGCTCAGCAATTGTGGCTCACGGGCCCAGCCGCTCCGCGGCACGTGGGATCCTCCCAGACCAGGGCCCGAACCCGCGTCCCCCGCATTAGCAGGCAGACTCTCAACCACTGCGCCACCAGGGAAGCCCCAGACTGTTGTTTTTTAAGGCTACCATAAGAGCTAGAGAAAAAGGAATTAAAATGGGGCAAGTTAAAATACCACAAAGCTCACAGTTCTTACCAGGGTTCAGCACTTTTTTTTTGAATAAATGCCACCAGATTCCTGAGTCTTTGGTTAATTTCCAGAGTTTTGCAAGCATTGATTCTGATTATTTTGCCAGTTTTCACATTGATTTTATTTAAGAGAGAATTTCAGAATTCCTTACTCTACCATTTTCACTGACATCACCAACCTGGTCTACTATTCTTAAAAACTAAAACACAAAATTTCTAAAATAACTAGGCCCACACACCAAATTTGATATGGCAGCTTTGGGCTTTGCTTCTTCATATTAGACTTGCAAAATATCCTCAAACTGGACAATTACTCATCTGTCTTGTAAGTAGGAATATAGTATATTATCATCAATTTGCTTTTCTGTACTGAAATAATGTAAATTATTTGACATTTTACCTAGGAATATGTCCGGTTTTTTTTGTTTTTTTTTTTTTTCCTGATAAGAACTTAGAGAACCTTCAACTTTGTCTAGGAGGTAGAAAGAAGGAAAGAACTTTTCTCCCACTCTATGAATAAAAATTCAGATAACTTATAATTTCATAACTTTTCATGAACCCATCAAACATAAGACAACCTATACAAGTAGTGAGGTTTATTTAATTACTGAAGGCACTGATATTTTGACATATCACTTTATTATTTTAGAACTAAAAATTCAGAGAAGTGAAAACTCTGGGTTTAAGTCCTGTGTCTGACATCATGTCAATTTATATTTAAAATAGCACAATACAATTGATACTTGTACTACTAGATTCTATTAATTTAAAAAGGTAATAGTATTTACTCTAATTGACTGTAAGGTATTCAAGCAACACTTTGCAATTTCAAACTTGTTTTATCTAAGAGCATTTGCTGGAGGCATGCAGTTCAGATTAAACATATAATGTGAATTCTTAACCAAATGAACTAAGAAACCTTTATTAAAAAGTCTGGAGACTGATGAAGCAGCCATATAATAAAATAACATTAGTGTCACCAAGTATTATTATGCTATTCATGTTTCTGAGAAATAATAGGTTGTTGGGAATCTTGAATTCAATATATCTAAAGTTTTACAGCATGTTTTAATCAAAGGTAAATTAAGGAAATACTTTTAGGTTTCTGATATTGTCAGAAGTAGAGGTTAACTCTTGTTTCAGTGCCTTGTTTGGTTTTCTATAACATGTAAATCTCAGATGTTATTTGAAATCTATACTTTGAATGCCTTTAAGTCATCATTTTAAGCTCAGATACAACAAAGATAACTATTAAGTTATTGACATTAATACTACTAATACTGCTACTACTTTGTAAGATTTTTTAAAATTTCTTTTATCTATTATTTGTATCTATATAAAAATCAGTGTTAAATTTACTTTAGAAATCCTATCTATGAGGAGTATCTACATTTTTGCAGTGAAAGATTCTGTTAGGAAAAAAATAATACAAAGACAGATTTAAATTAAGCTTAAGTCTAATATTACTATAGTACAACTCTGTTAAAATTGCTATACATTATAAGCAGTGGCAAATAATAAATCAAAAGGAACTACAACATTAAACTCAATATAATATGGAAGTGTTGACCTAAAATAGATAGACTGCCAGTTATTTTTCCAGCAAATATGGGTTTATTCAGGATCAGCAGAGAATTGCAATTCAGGGTTTTCAACCATAGTGAGCCACATGCAAGTCCCTGCAGGGCAAGGGAAGAACTTTTTTATAGAGGGGGAAAGGGAGATCTATAGTAAATAAAGAGTCCATGCCCTTTCATTGGCTGAGTCCTGACCAGGAAAAAAGAGGAGTCTTTCTTCTTCCTATTGAACTCTGCTATCTTCATAGGGCAGGAGAGCTCCCCCTTCTGGTCTCCCAACTCTATTTTGAGGTTTCTGTTTATTAATGTTTTATGGAAATATAAGAAATATTTCATATAAATGTATATACATATCCAAAAATATTTAAATATACAAAATATACATGTAATACTTTCAAAGGTTATATATGATAAATAATATATATGTATAAATGTTTATTTGTATATAATGTAGATGAATAGATGGAGAGAGAGAGACATGCATATCCTCATTTTAATCTTCTTTAAATTCTGATTCAAAGATATTTGGAAAGTTCAAAATAACAAACTTCTATTTTTTCATCTATGTATTTCCATGAAGCTATTGATTTTTCTTCACTTATTGGTACCTATATCTGTGTTTATTGTCTCCTCTGCCTATGTCACAGCAAACAGGAAAATAAGAAAGAAAGAAAGAGAGAAAGAGAGAAAGAGAGAAAGAAAGAAAGAAAGAAAGAAAGAAAGAAAGAAAGAAAGAAAGAAAGAGAGAGAGAGAAGAAGGAAGGAAGGAAGAAAAGGAGAAAGAAAGAAGCCAGAGCAAATTAGAGAACTGTCTGAGGTAACTGTGGGGAAAATCTATTTTGTTTTTAGTTGTATGTTTACAATCTAACCTCATGACTTGTTTATTTTCATCATGGCTCTATACTATTTTGAGTTCAAGAAAATATCCCAAATTACCTTGTGTAATCATCAAAACATGATTATCTAATATGTGTGTGTGTAGAAAAATCTTTGCTGTTCAATATTTATGAATAAATTATTCTTTATTGTTGTCATTTTTGAACCCAATCAAAGAGGTCAAGGATCATGGTACTATATATTGTTAATGGTATGTTAACTGTGTGCTGAGTGTTGTTATCCTCTGTGTGAGCCTTCATTTGTTATGAACTAAGGTTTTGGATGGACTTCAATTGCAACATGGCATGGGTTAAGGAAGAGGCTTTACTGAGAAAAGAAAACTCATAAATTTAAGATCAGAAAGGAGAGGAGTTAGGGCACAGGTCTCTCTATTTTCCTATTAACCCACATCTTGGAGCCAGAGTGAAGGTATACTTGGTCTATATCCCAGTGAAGGAACTACTACTGTTGCCATATTGCCCCCCATTATGGCATAGGAGTGAAAGCAAATTTGCTAAATGGAGTAAAAATTGAACTGTGTGACACCAAGCAGTCTAACTATGGGGCGTCAATTGTTTAAGAGTTGTCCGGCAATACCAGCTGCTCTGTCCTTGAGGATTTGAGGCAACGTGGGATGTTAGAGTTCCAGTGTGGGGTTAACCAAAAATCCAATGGAGATATTATCTTAAGTGCAGTCCCCTCTGGAGGAAGGTGGGGAGTGGGGATCTTCCTCCAGTACCAGGTAACTCATTTTTCAGATAACCTAGAGTGAGTGCTCAGGGTCAAGTTAAACAATTCCATTTATTGAATCACTACTCTGAATCTGCTTCTTCTGCCAATCACACTCAACATTTCAACTGACATAAAAAAACTGAACAATTTTTGTTTCCACTTTATTTTCCTCTTAGAAACTGACCTAGTTAAATTGTGACTGCCACTAATGTCGGTCTAAGATATCAGATTTTTGATAAGGCTAGTAGGTCATGCCATTTCATTTAGAGTTTACTGTCTGTGGTGTATGCAATTGTTTTGAATGACATGGTAAAGATGTTTTTCAACCCTAAGAAATTAGAGATCAAATAAAAAGTGTGTAGTTGTCAGTAAAAATTTTATATTGGAAAGTGTTATTGCTGAAATATAACTTGGATAGATATAAGAATCTTTTTGAAATTACAAGTTTACAGAAGGCCTAATTTAGTTATATTGAAATGAGCCAAACAATTATTTATATAACTTATGCAGTAATTTTTTTGTAAGGGGTCTCACAAACATTTCACATTCATAGTATCCAAGACATATTTGTCCTTGGTCTCCATTGATAAAAAAAAAAAAAAAATCATTTGAGGTTAAAATATTTGTAACTGTAATTTAAGCAAAATTAGATATATTTAGTAGTTCATTCACAGTCAGATAACTAACAATGCATTTTAGAAGTAAGCAAAGATACAAAAAACACTGCTCATGTACACTTAAAAAGAGTAAAAGATATACTATGGAATAAAAGGAAGCTTGAAACAAAAACAACAAAATCTGTACAGATACTAAATAATTTTTTAAATGTATCTCTGAAGTTTAGCACAGCTGTTTCAAACTGAATTTTGTAAAAAAAAAGAAGTACTGTTAACATACACACTCTTAAATTATCTATCTGAATTTGGATTATTTGAATTTGAATTATCAGGTAATTAAAAAATAAAAGAGAATAAAAATTTAAGGGTCATAATTGGGGATAAAGATTATGAATAGTGTTTATTGTTAGTATCAATGTGTATATGTGCATATGTGTGAAAAGAAATTATATTTTAATGTTTATTACCTCTTAGTAGATATAAACAAAAAATTCAAGGTAAAGTCAAATAAGATGTATACAAGTATTGTAATACACATAATCAAATTTTAAGGATTCCAGCCAACCAAAGCTATAAACTCTGGGATATAGTCAGGATATTGCTAATTAATTTTCAGCCTCTGAAGGAGTACAAAGGAAGAAATAAGTCAATTTGGGTGAAAAACAGCACACAGGAAAATGGCAGAAACAAATATAAAAATAGAATCATTCCCTTCACTCTCTTCTCCATAAATCAACCTGAAAAAGAGCCAGATTATGTCAGCTCAAATGTCATGATTTACTTCATATTTACTCAGATTAAAATCCAGAGATGTTACTATGGCCATGTGAACTCCTTCCTCTGGCGTCTTGTCCTACTAAACCTTCCAACTCTTCTCTCTTGCTTCCTTCCCCTCCACAAACCTGCTAGCTTTGCTGCACATGAATATTCCCTCACCCCAGAGACTTTTCATGTGCTCTTCTTTCTGCCTCCCTCTTCCACCAAATATCTACTGTTTTAATCCAGCACTTTTTTCTGCTTCCCACTAATTGCCAGCTTTCAAGACATACTAATTGTCAGCTCCCTCTGTACAAAATAGCAAGTTTCTTATCACAATCCCCTTACCCTGAATTATTTTTCCTTATAGTACTTGTCAGCTTCTGACATCTCACACATTTATTTGCTTATTTATTTTCCCCCTTCATTTGAAGTTAACTCCGTTAATCCAAACGATTTTTCTTTTTAAAGTTTTTCTCACAGCCAGAACAATGCTGCATAGATATGTGCCTGGCCAGTACTGGGAGCTCAAATATATTTTACAAAAAGAAGAATTAATGAATGTAGATTCCTTCCTCTCCCACTTCTTTTCTGCCTTCCTTTCTTCTTTACTTCCTCTCTTTCTTTATCAGAGGTACCATTTAATACAAAATACTATTGATAAAAATAATTCTACCAAAGCCATGAGTCAATTGGGGTTATTTGCTGATTGCAAATAGTGAAAACCCAGTGGAATCAAAGGAACATTGCTGACAGATCTCTATCCTGAAAGCAGATGAAATTTTACAGGGCAAGAGAGGATATGAGGAAAAAAATATTAAAATTACTAGACAGGCATCATTACATCTCTGAGTAGATACTTTTCTACTATACTTGTATTTGTACTAATTCCTATATTTGGCCTGTATTATTAACTTAGAAAATTAGCTTTAGGTTATTAAAATTTTTAGCAAATCCATGAGATCATATGTCTGTAAAAAATCTTTGGGACATATATGTATATATGTGTATACATACATGTATATATACACATATATGCATACATAGACACACACAGACAGGCTTGACAACATTAGAATAGCAATAATTTCTTTATATTAAATAACTGTAACTAAAGATGTAATAATTCAAGACATTTGAACAATAAGAAGAGATATCTGTAATGCAACTTCACAAATATACATTTAAATAATTCCACGTTCATCAATTTGAACACATTTTGAAGCTGTAGAACTTAAGCTACCTGACTGTGTCACCTTCCCACTAAGCTTATTGCAACATTTCAGACTCCTTGGTGTTTCTGATGAAACTTGATGTATCATGTCATATCTCTCACATTTTGAGACATGCAGTGAGTATTGCTTACCTAATATCTGTTACCTGTCTCTGCCTTATTAACAAAATCTACAGTTTATGTATACTGACAAATTTCCCAGATGGAATTCTACATTCCACAAGTTCCCTGAGTTGCTGATAATGATAGGTACACCTTGCTTGGTGATGTTTCTAGTAAAACTCTTACAATGCTAGTGGGATCCTTGGTGTTGTTTGCCCTTTAATATTCCTCTTATTTTTGCTTGGAACATGGGCCTGATGCTTGCAAATCAGTAGCAATCTTATGAGAGGCCATAAGCTACATAAAGGATGACTGGGAAGAAAGATAGGTGGGTCCTGAGCCTCTAATATCATCAAAAAATGCAATAATTTCCGTAGATTTCACTCCTATGACCTTCTTCTTAATGGGAAATCATTTTTTATAAGCTCTGTCCTTTTTAACCCTTAATTTTGGTTTCCACCCACACAAAATTTACATCTCATACAACATTATCTTTCAGTTAATTTTTAAAAGAAAAAAAGCTAAGAAAATTTTATTTCTATCAATTATGATTTTATTTCATCTTCAATGTTTACTTGGATATAAGGCCAATTAATTATAATCATTAATCCTATCATTTTCTCCTTAGAGTCTTTCCGATTGTGAAAAGTGAAAGTGAGTCGGCTTCAATTCAAAATCTGCCAAAAATAAAATTTCAAAGTTTACTCAAATACTTATTCATACATAACAATGTGTTATTTCCTGTAAAAAGTGTATCACTCCTGCACCTAAGAAGTTAATATAAAGTCATTTAACATTAGTTTAATTAATACAAAAAATGTCTTAAAACAGCAAAGTATATATGTTGAAAATAATAATACCAAATCTCAAGGCACAGCAAGAGGATTTTAAGTGTTTTGTGTAGTTCCTAATAACTGGAATGCACTCAAATCAATTTACTTTCCAATGGCACACATTTTTATCACTCATAAAGATTCATGCTAAACAATGATTAAAATGAGATGGACAGCCCTGGATGCTCATAGAAGTTGACACACAACTCAGAGACATGTCAATACTTATCAAAAGATTTAGGAGCATCATATAATGCTAGTGCTAAAAGAAACCTAGTTAACATAGATCAGATATGGAGTAATTTGCTGTTATGATTGTGTTTTACAGACTAGCGTCAAAAGACTGAAGTCAATGGAGTGGTAATTCACATCATATATATATTTTTTTACTTAACTGAATAATTTAAAACAAATTTTTAGTTACTCTAGAGCTTGACCATCTCAGACAACCTAGAAAAAGAAAGAAGGAAAGAAAGAAAGAAAGAAAGAAAGAAAGAAAGAAAGAAAGAAAGAAAGAAGGAAAGAAAGACTTCAATACAATTGCCTTGTTTTCAGTCATGTGTGCATTAGATGAATAAAATTACAATAGGAGTTTAAGTAATGTAATTTATATTCTATCTTTGCTTTATATTTTAACTTACAAGTCACAATCCCTGGAAGCAAATAGTCTGTAGGGTACATAGACCTTTTTGTGACCATTGGCTTCCCTCAAAAATACTTTGATATATGCAAACGAATGAACTGTTTTCATTAGCTTTAATTTGTAACCATCACAATTATAGAACTGAATATACTTGTTTAGAAAAGAAACTTAACATTTGCAATAAATGGAAAATTAGAAAGGTGTTTTTCTGTTGCCCTGGTGTTGGGATTATTTCAGACTGTTTCCTCATTTTAGCATCCTCTATACTTTATTGATTCTGTTCCTACAACTACCAGAAAATGATTGCATATAGTATAAGGATTGGCATATAGTAAGCATTCCCAAATATGCTTGTTTATTGAATTAATGGAAGAGCAGATAAATGACTACAAATAAAATGGAAAGAAGATTGAATTGGACATTGCATCCTATGTAATATGAATCCAATAAATAAATTAGCATATAAAGATTTGGGGGAAGGGGAGTGTGTGGGTCACAGAATCTGTGTCTGATGGAAACTCTACATACACTGCTTTTTTAAATGCAGATTGGCAGCATATTATTGATTACATTCTAGATACTAGAACTTGTGCTACAAATTAGGTATATCAAGTTCCCTTTCTTTTACACATGTATCATAATATATAATGAGGCATATATTTAAAGTACTAATTAATCATCATGAAAATGGTGAAAAGAGAAATATGTTTAAATTTAACACAGAAAAAAGAAATTTAAAAATTGTATACTTATTCAGATTCGGAAAGAAAAATATAAGACAGAAAAAAGTTGAATTATCAAATACTGTACAGAAAGCAATGGAGCAATGTCAGCAAATTTGAGAGAACACAATTATGGCCTACTAATTTTATCTATGCAAATAGTTATCTAAAATACTAGCATCCAATATTGTTCAATGTTCACTATGTATCTGGCACTGTAACTAATAATTTGCATTTTTCATTGTTAATCCTACAAGTAGCCCAGGGAGATAAGTATCACTTTATTCCTATTTCAACTGTGAAACTAAAAAAGGAAATGATGATATCCAGTGGTTGAAAAGTTTATGAAACTTTGCCCAAAGCATCTTAGTTTGGAATTAATGAATGTGGTATTTGAATACTGCTCTAACTAAATGTAAATTCTCCTGTAACAATCACTGCAGTTTATATAGTGTATGGCCTGATGGCAAATGCAAGTTATTCTCATATTTGAAAATGTTGAAGCTGTACTAACCATATTCTATTAAAAGCGACTTAAATGTCTACTACATCAAAGTAAGAAATAAGTAAAAGTTATGACTTTGTAAATGAGAGTACTGCACTCTTTGTCTGCTTATGTATCCCATGTCTCAGGAACCCATCTATCCCCAGTCAAATCTCTGACTTTGGCATAGCAGAGCTTTCAAGGTTGAGAATTCAGCCTATTTTGAAGCTCTGCTACTCTTTAAAATGTGTCCTGGACCTGATGCTCTGTTCTCTGATCACAGAAGATAAGAGTTAAGGAAGGTGCCTGACTCTTATACTTCACTTTCAATCGTTGATGAATTGAATCTCATTGTTTCTCTCCGGTATGGGAGATTTCCCCAGGGGCAATTTCATGCTTTTTACTTTCCCCAAATCTTCTCAAATGCTTAGAATACTGCACCTGTCAGTACATTCCCGTCCTTTCATGTTCCAAGAAAAAACTGTGCCATTACAACATGCTGGGGACTTTTCATACTTCATCTGCTCTCAGTGCTAGCCAGTCAGTGATTCAGTTCCCAAATCCCATTCTTTAGAGTGATTCCTCAGATCACTTCTCACCCCAAAATCTTGGGTTAGTGTCTCTGTGAAGAAGACTCTGGGATGAAGATTTGCATCTAGGAAGTTTTTTGGGTTGTCCATGGCTATCTAGAAATAATTGGCAGTGATGGAAGTAGAACTGGGTAAAGTGAGAAAACTACAATGCAGCTGCAACAGAGACCTCAGACAATCTCACAGTAAACTCTGAACAACCTTCAGAATTCTCCTGCCTTGAGGCAATCAGGTTGGACCTATTTAACTCCCTACTGACCAATCATTAGATGTTGGCAATTCTGGAAAGGGATGACATCAGATGAGGCAGCTCTCTCTCTTTGACTCCCAGACTCAGCTGTGAGTCAACATTCTCCACAATTCCAGAACCTGTGGAAACAAGGGTCTCATTCCTGAAAGGGTGGGAAACCATGCAGCAGACCAGAGCATATAGTAGATGGGTCCCAGAAGAGAAATTTTTTTCCTGCTGTTGTTTGTAAGACAGTAAGTATTCTTTGGACATTATATGCATGGCTATAAGAGGTACTATATTTTTAAGTGTGTGTTTACTTGTAATAAACAACCTGGTCTTGCCTTCTCTTTCTTTTAGAAATGCATAGAAAAGTCATGGTAGATATTTTTGTATCTTAAAAATTTTTATTTTTCATCTTTTCCTTTTCTTAGAATTGAGAAAATCCATTTGAAAAATCAGTAGCCTTTTCCAAATGTAAAGAATTATATTTATTTTCTCAAATAAGGAGAACACATCTGGAAAAGCAAATATAATTGGGATAAATACACAATAAATTTATCAACACATTTTTTTATTTTTCAACATGGCAGGTTAAATTGTAATGTGCTAGGAGTGACCTGTATCCTTGATGTGTTTGCTGGTGATCGTAATCTCTGCAATTTCCTTTGAAATGCAATATTATGCAGCATGTCATAACATGCTTCTTCTTCGAGGGTACTATAATATTTTAACTTCTACTATTGTTCTTTCTGCTGCTACTACTATAACTGTTAGTACTACTATTACCACCAGCTCTATGTGATCTGGTGAAAGACTACAAATCTCTAATTCAGTGAAAGGCTGTGAACTTTTAATGTGATGGCTCAACATGGCTTATTTTCACTAGTGTTGGTAAGATGGGAGTTGTTTTATCTGTTGACTTTTATATTTGATATAAGTCAAATAAGTAGACATAGATAGTAGGCTATAAACTGTATAACTGACCTGTTTGTTTGCTTCTTGATGTCTGATTAAATGTTTCCTATCATATGATTCTGTATATCATGTTTATCCACTGGAACATGGTTATCCAGTGTTATTCTGATCTTCACTACATTTGAGTTTTCAATTTTTACTGCAAACTGTCATACTAGTATTCCTAGCTTGCTGAGGCTAAGTCATGTTTTAAAAATTCTGACTTTCTTCAACATTATGAAGAAGTAAAAAGTAGTTGACCAGAATCTGAGGGAGACAAACTAAGAGGAGCATTGACCACATACCTATGATCCACAGATCCAATCTAAATGTCTATAATCCTACAACCATTGAATGTTTTTTGTAATGTTATACCAAGGGTTCTTCCTATTCTAAATCTGTTTTAGAACCCAGTATATAAATCCCAAAAGAAGCAAAACTATTTTAAGGGGCATGTATCCTGCAACTTAGAACTGTATAAGTAAATCTCCTAATGAACAAACGCATAGAAATAATTTTATCTACTTTTTCAACGCAGATGCATAACTTTGCAAAATCTCTTTTAAAATGACGAATTTATAAACTTTCTGTAAGTAAAATCCTTCTCTTTGCTATTCTTATTTATTAACCTCCAAGCCCCTAAGGACTATAGAGTTTTTATCTTGGTTTCTAGGTAAACTTTATGAAATTATTACTAGAAAGGGACTTTGAACATTATTAGCTTTCTTTTGCAAGTCAGCATGGCTTTGTCAAACCAGGTTTCCACAGTGAGGACATTTCCCCAAGCCTTTCATATCCATCACGATAGCCATCTTGTAATGCTTCTTACCCCATTCAGTATTGATCAGTGCCTTCATGTTCATACAGAGTGACACAGCAGGTTGTAAATTCAACTAACATTATAATGCAGCAACCTACAGAATCAGCCATCCAGGTTGCCAATAAATGATCTCATCTTTAGAGTCACTATCAATAATAGAATCTTTCAGTGTGAATAGTGAAAAACACTAGGTTATATTCTGTGTCTTGTGGTGAGTATCTTGATGTCAGCAGTTCAGCTGAGCTGGAGGGAGAGAGCTCAGCTGCCAGATGTGGGAATAGATGACTAAAGCAAGCAGCCAAAAATGAAAGACTTGAGCATTTAATCACTTACTGCAATGGTATGATCAAGAGTCTAAAACTGGAGAAAAAGGCAACTATCCCTGTTCCATTTTCCCCCATGGAACAGTGCACTGGTTGAGGGTCAGACAGATTAGTGAAGATACAGAAGTGGGGATTGTCTCAATCTTGAGGAAGCCCTGAACCGACGGTTCCAGAAAGTTAATGGACCCTGGAGTGACAGGAAGAGCCAGGAGTGGAAAAGAACCAGGTGTACTTAGAGTGAGGAAATGGGTCTTCAAGGTTTCTCCCTCTCTTCCCTTATAAGAAGGCCTCAGAAGAGGTGCTTGAAGAAGATGCCCCCTAAGACCTCACAAAAAGAGACCTAGGAATGAAGGTGGCTGGGTTAGGAATGCAAATAAGCTGAGAGAATGACTGACTAGGGGCCTTGTGTTCTTGAAAGCAATTGCCCTTATACACTGTAATGCACTGGCTGTGCACCAAATGTGGTGCGAGGCAGGCAGCTTTCCCCCATAATGCCTGCCAGGTAAAGCACTTATCATTGCCTATGGTCAGACCTGAAAAATCCCAAATAGATTTTTAACCTGGAGCCAGGCTTTCCACTTGATATATGAGTGTGTGTATTTCTCACTGTGTTTTTCAGTAATGTCAAATCAGCTTCCTTAAAGCGTGGCTTCAATACTTAGACTAACTTTTAAGTTATTCTATAGCAGGAATTATCTGGTGGCTCAGAGCATCTCCTCCAATAAACTCATGGTCCTATACGACCACAGCCATTGTTTGAGCAACTGTTTCTCAACTTCTTTAAATAAGCTGTTTTTTTTTTTTTTTTACCATTTTGAAATATGAATCAGATGCTCATTACCATTCACTGAAATGCAGCTCATTATTTAATTCCAAACACATCATTCCAGAGGGAATAATACCTTTAGCTCGCTCTCTGGAACCGATTTCAATAATTTATTGAGCTTTCTGTTGCCAGCTTCAGAAACCAAGGTAACTAACGAAAAGAAATGGAAATAGTTTGTAGAATTAAAGGAAGACCTTAACCACAAGACATTTATAAGATTTGTGGGAAAGGCAGTTCTTAGATTTCATCAACAGAAACTTTATCTTCCAAAGAGGTTAAAGGAGTGACTTACCACACTTGTGCCCTAGTTTCTAGCAGAAATAGTTAAATTGGTGTGGAATGTGTCATATACAAATGTGGAGTGAAGGTGTGGATCTGTGCATTCAGCGGAGAAAACTTCCCACCATAAAGATCTATTATCAAAGATACAGGAACAAAAAACATCTGGGCAAACAAATGTTAACTTCCACAATTCTGAAATCTGAATCACAAGCCGTGATCTCTCTTCTGAGATCAAGACATAAATATTACATTTATATTGGATATCTATATTTGTTTGCTTCACAACATGCCCCAAACTGAATTCTAATTTCTCATTGCAGCCTCTCTCATCCATTTTTAGCATTGTTTTCTGGAACCCCTAATCTATTTAAGGTCATATCATAGAGTCCAAAGAAAAAACATTAATAATTTATCATCTTCCTGCCATTGTACTGCCAACATTTAATGTCTCCACATAGTGTTGATTCCTCCTTAAATTATCCTCAGTATATAATATTTTGCCTCTATCTCAAATGCTTTGCACATTATCTTATTCATGGATAATTGCAATATCCTCATTGAAATGTTCATATTTTCCCCAAAGAGATATTGATATCTATGGAATGAAAAAGTGAATACCTTTGTTTCCCAATGTTTGCTCTTTAAAATACTTTTGCTTAACCTTAAGAATGTACCTACTTTATAATAATTAGCCATACTTCTGTCTACCTGATTATTTCTAATCACATCAAATTACTTGCTTTTGATAAATATATCATGTGATTATGATGAATTTGAATATGTCGTGTGTTCTTCCTGCTCTAGTAGATTAAACTGACTCATACAATCACAAAATTTTAGGATTTAATCTGGCATCTTATTATTGTGTTTTTTATTTACCATGATTTGTTTTTATTTTTTCTTTTATTATTTATTAGATTTATTTGGTTGGGAACATTGCATTTTTATTCTTTTAATTGAAGATTAACATTAACAACTATTTCGAAGTATTTATTTTCTCCTGTACGTCCACAAATGATTTCAAACAGACACCCAAAACCTCGTCTATTTTGGTGTCTTGTATATACAAATGTATGCACATACATTTAGTTATGTGTGTGTACTGTATATATTTTATGCAATTTTCTGATTTTAGACTTTTTTAGAATATAAACATTACTGAGTCATTTTTAGAGTTATTTCCTATAAATCATATGACTTTTTCCTTGATTTCTCTTCTTGCTGGAGTACTTTTCTTAAGTATTTTCAAAAAGAAGTTTTTGTGTTGTTAATCTTATGAAACCATGTATGCCTTTAATTCCCTGTATTTCACACTTTTATTTAAATGACAACCAAGTAATATTCAAATACCACATCACTATAATTTTCCGTACACACCTAATAAGGATTTTAGGCTCACTGTCCATTTTTGGCATTCTCAATATTAGTAAATGAAAATATATTTCATTCATGTTAAAGAACATAGTTCACCTTACATTTTGTTTCCCTTGTTTATTTTATCATCAGCTATTCTCCTTAATTCTGCCAGCAGATATGAAGCAATTTTTATCAAGCCCACTTTATCACACTGCTCTGAATGACCACAAGACTCTCCTAGAATTTTATATAATCACTGATTTTCATGCTTCCAAAATTCCCCTTCAACCATACTTCACTCTAAGTTCAATTAGTAAATGTACTTCAGACCATACATGGCATTACTCTCCTTAAAACTTTCCCACAGCTTCCATTGATCATAGAGTTACCTGTAGCCATGACCTTTAAGATCTCATATGACCCAGTCTCAGTGAATTTCTCCTTTACCTCTCACCATTTTTGCTTTGGTCCCAGTATTACAGCCTTTCTGGCAATCTTTCAGGAACTGTAATAATGCTAATGTTTTGATGATACCTATTTCCCCTTTTTTGTTATACATTTTCAATAAATATTATTGAAGGCTCTGCCCTGTGTCACATCCTTAGAGAAGATGCCTCTTTCAAACTATCTGAAATGGCCTGAATGCCAGTCACTTTCTTCTTAGTTGAAATATGGTCCATGGATTACCTACTTTTTTGTAGGTTGACTTGCCCAGTTGGAATATAAGCTTCCTGAACATAAGACCTTTTGTGTTGTACACTGCTGTATCTCTAAAAATTGAACATAATTAAATTTAAAATTAAATTAATTAAAAATTAAATAGAATTTATCTGTCATTATTACCAAAATACTGCCAAAAATAAGGCTGATTCAAATATCAAGCACATGATCCTGAAACTTTAGACACACAGAAAAATATTGTGAAAATTAAAATTAACTCATGAAAATTAAAATGTCAATTTTTGAAAAATTATTTTACAATGGCTAGACAGTGTATTTAACCCCAGGTTAGCTCAACCTGAAGAAATTACATACCTATAAATTAAGTATTAATATTATTTTAAGTCCAACTAGAAGGTCTCTTCATGCTATATTTGGTTATTTAAAGTCATCACTTGAGAAATAAACAGTTTAAAATCTGAAACGTTAATATGTATTAGGTAGGGAGGAATTTATATTTTCTGTTTCTTTATAAATCAGAAGCTTTACAGAATATTCAAAAATTAAAAATAATGTTTGTTGTTTCTGCAAAATAAAGTTAAACATTATCAAAATAATACAGTCCCTTTTGAGATTCAAGAACTTGAAGATTTTGAAGAGGAAGTCAGAAGAGCAACTTTGGAGTTAATGATAAACTGAGTCGATCATGACTTCTATTTTGAACATTTGATCCTTGAGAAATTACAGTGCTTACAGTTTATTTTTGTATGTTTGTTTGTTTGCTTTTAATCATTGAGAAGGATTTTAAAATAACAAATTTAAGGTATTTAAAATTTTTATTTTAGTGAGGGAATATTAAATTGAGAGCAAATAAGTGCCTTTATTGATTTGATTTTGAGATGACATGACATAAATAATGTGATGCAGGAGCACATGATTTATGCTTGATTTATGCAAAGTTTATAAATGTTCAATGAAAGAAGCATTATGCAAATTCTAACACTTATCTTACTCTCTTCCATTTTTTATGGAAGGAAGGTCATGTTAATAATCTAAATGAGTTTCTTCTTGAGTCTTAATATATGAAAAAAATCTTTTTTTTCCAAATTAATTTATCTGTGCAATTAAGAGAACCAGAATGTTCATAGGATTAGGAATAAGACTTAACTAAGTTTAACCATAGTTTTCCTCTGACTAGCTTTGTACCTTCTGAGATACTACCTAAATACGAGTCACAGATTTCACTTGAAAAAAATGAGTAATTAATTATCACAATTACATTAGCTTATGTAAACATTTTAAAACAGTTAATTGGTTAAATATAAAAGTGTGCATTTAGAAATGCATAAAATGGATGCTTTAATACCGGTTCATTCACTTTCTCTCTGGGTCACTGCAAACAATTTTCCCAAGGCAAATATAGGTATACAGGTGTCCTGTGTGTATACACACATGTGAATTTTTTTAAACAAATATTTATTGTATTCTGAATGATCATGTATTTGCAAGTGAATAAATTTATTTATGGGTTAAAATCTTACCTAATATGACACTTTCACTTTCTTTCATTTTATGTTCTACCACTTTGAATTCAGGCATTGAATCTGACAACTGTATATTAAATGGCTCAAAAATTGATATTGTTTATTGAAATGTAAGTCAGATTCTATACAATTCATCCATTTGAAGCGTACAAGACAATGGGTTTCAGTATATTTATGGAGTTATGCAACCATGGATACAATCAACATTAGAACATTTCAATCTCCCCAAACAGAAACACTCTACCCATTAGCAATCCATACCCATTTCCACTATACCCCCAGTCCTAGGAAACAGTAATCTTCTCTGTCTCCATAGATTTGCTTATCCTGACATTTCATGGAAATGGAATTATATAATATGCAGCCTTTTTTGAATGATGTTTTTCACAGCATAATATTTTCAAGGTTCATTCATGTAGTTGCCTATATCTGCATTTGATTTATTTTTATTGCTGAATAATATTTCATCATATGCATATGCCACATTTGATTTATCCATTCATCAGTTGATGAGCATTTGGGTTGTTTCCATATTTTGGCTGCTATGGATAATGCAGCTTTGAACATTCATGAACAGGTTTTTGTGTAAATATAGTTTTCATTTATCTTGGATAAATAACCTGGAAGTCAAATTGCTGGGTTGCATGGTAACTCTACATTTAAAATTATGAGAAATAACCAGAATATTTAACAAAGCGGTTGCATCAATCTACATTTTTGCCAGCAGTGTATGAGGATTCTGATTTCTCCACATTCTCGCCAACACATTTATATTATTATTATTGTCATTATGATGATGATTACTTTGATCATCATCTTAGTGGATGTAAAGGACTCTTCTATTATAATTTTGAGTTGAATTTCATTGATGGGCTAAAGACATTGAGTATATTTTTATGTGCTTTTTGGCCATTTATATAACTTATTTGGAGAATTATCTATTCATAGTATTTCCATATTTTAATTGTTTTATTTTTTTTATTTTTGAGTTAGAAGTGTTCCTTCTATATTCTGAATAAAAGTCCGTATTAGATGTATGATCTGCATGCTAGCACATAGCCTCTTTTTCAGTTTATCAAAGGAGAGAAAATTGTAGAGAAAAAGAGTAGTATTACCTCTTACATATTATATGTCATTAAACAATTATAGATACATGTTGAAAATATGTAAAATATATCCATTTATATAAATTTATATGTGTTCAAATAAATGTGTTAACAATGTTTTTGGAATATTCAAAATTAAGAATTATGGATCACAACCAATAACATTGTTAACCAAACATGGTGGAAGCAGGGGAATGGATCCTAAAGATAAGCACCATTATCACTTTCATTATATAGACAGGGAAAATGAGAGAACTTAATCTGGCCCTTCTGCCTTAAATGCAAGAGATAGTGCTGAAGAAGTTGAAAGATGTTTCTCAACTATTTGTTGCATAATAGACACTATTTGGGATTCAGAAAATTGTTTGCAAAATACATTAATTAATGCCTATAAAATATATATTATACTTTGAGTAGATCAATCACACCTTAATGTATTTAATACTCTGGGTAAAATTCTATAGGCATTGTTAAAACCTATAAATAAGCACTGTGTTTTATTTGATGGTGCAAGTGTTATAGATGACAGGTTTACACCAGATTAGTCACTGAATTAAAAGTTTTTTTGCCGTACATAAAAATACATATTCCCTAAATTCATTATATGCTGCATGTTATGCATTTGTTTCATTCTGGCTACATTTTCTCTAAAATGTTTAAGCTTTAAGGAATTAGTGAGATATTGTTGCAACTTAGATTAAATTCTGTTTAAGAGACAGAGTGAGGTGCTTATTTCGATCATTTAGATTTAAAAGAAAAAGATAAAAAGCAAGAGATTAAAAGGTTATTATTTCAATCCAAATGCCTTAAAACAATCAAGGAGATTTAGTCAGATAAGTGATTTTCTTTAAAAATCCAATTTATTTTGGTATTCTCCCCTTTCTGTGAATTTTCAAAGCAGCTTAATTTTTACACTATTTATCCTGTCAGACTTATTAGACCACAGTGTTAAGATGCTAAGGAAATGTTATTAGAGAAATTATAATCTAGATCCTTAAGCTATTTTTAAGGCAATCATAACTAATTCCCACTGAAATAAATAGGATTTGCATAAACTGAAATATTTTTTCCTCAGAAATTTTGACCTATTGTGGCCATTCTGTTGAATGTCTTCTTATATGTTATCTAAAAAATTTTCATGTAAAAAATCAATTATTTTCAATAATTAACAGCTGTTGATTAATAAACAACTGATTTTATCTACCTAGTGAAATACTAAATATTCTTGTGAAAAAAATCAGAATTTCTTCTACTCACTAATAAAATCAAGTAATAAATTTCATGTTTGTACTTGAGAAAATTACTATTTAAGAATGAGGCAATTTTCAAATTAACATAAAATACAACAAAACTTGAAAATGATCTCATTTTTAAATCAAGAAAAACAATATAATAATAGTATTACAAATAAAATAGGTAATAGCTTAATTAAATTTAAATAATTTCATACTTTGTGAATATTTCATACTTCAGTTTCATATGGATGAGAGCTGAAAGTTTACTATTGTTTTAATTATATTCTAGGCAAATAGCAAATATCAGAAATACATAAGTGTTCTAAATAATTTTAAGCAAGTGCTCTAGATCTACTTGCTTGACACAATAACGAAATCTAAGATATATTAAATATATGTATAACTGGATCACTTTGCTGTACACCTGAAACTAACACAACATTGTAAATCACCTATAACCCAATATAAAATAAAAATTAACTTTTAAAAAAAGATAGTTCTTGCCTTCATAAAGCTAAAACATAATTATATAAAACGTAATATAAAACATGATATCTCAGTACAATCTATGTTCAAACATTTTCTGATGAAATAGTCATCTGGTCATACTACACTCTAGTTTATTTTTTAAAATTTCTAAGCCTTAAGTTTTATGAAAATCCAACATAAACACTTAATTTTATTCTACTGTAGAAATATAGAGTAATTTTCTGAGTGGTCTTGGACAAATCATACATGCTCTCTCATGAAGCTCATGGTCTCTTGGTGGATACAGATAAATGCAAAATCATGAAAATTAATAGTTAAAATGTTGTTAATTGATACATAGAAAATGAAGATGTTATGAATAAGGAAAGGTTAATTAAGGTTTCAATAAACATATTTTCCTTCTCATTTGAAGAACAAATGAATACTTGACTCTTCACTTCAGCCTAGCTATGCCTCACACCCTGTGTGGTAGAGAGCAATGCAAACATATCTGTCTCACTGATAAAGAAGTAACCATAACTGTAAGTTGCTTGTAGGGTTTAGGATATGGGACAATGAAACAAGAGTGCAACTGGCATTACTTATTTTATCACTTGACGCTAGTAGTCAGAGTTTGCTTAAATATTGTCAGCCAATATGACCAGATAAAGGTGAATGAAGTAAAAAGTACTCATATCAGAAGACTATTTTTTATTCCAATAGAGCCGCAATAAAATGGATTTTAAACTGTAGCTATTTTATTGAGTAATCAGAATTTTATTAACTATGAAGCAGACAAATAGTAAATTGGATCAAAGGAATACTAGGTAATCAGAGATAACTGATTTAATTTATAAATATTTCTTCTTAATGGTCTGAACTCCATTAAATAGATGCTGAATAAAATAACACTTATATAGCTTTCTTATTGTCATCCCCAAGAATGTTCCTCTCTCCACTATATCCGTTTCTAAACTTGTCACAAATCCTCAGTTACTCCTTGTAAATCCTTTGAAATATGAGAAATTTGTTTCTTAGAGAGTTTAAATCATGTGCCCAAAGTAACTACATTTTCACAACCACAAACTTACAATGATACATTCATCTCTATTAATAATATTCACTTTGTTATTATGTATTTGATTTACAAATTATATTCCCATGTACAATGTCATTTATATTATATTTATGCAAATATTATATTAAGTACTTTTTTCAGTTGTGTTAAAAATATGCTCCTACATCAATAAAGTGACAGTAGTAATTTTATTGTTGCAGCTGGTATTATATATTTTTTATTGATTGAATTTTATGTTTTTCTAGCCAGGCATGTATTTAACTAAACATTTATTGATTCAAATTAAATTTGTATCCCATAACACTAACATATCTGTCAAATCTCTGGGTTTAAAATTTCACAATAAAATATTTCACATCTTACTCACAGTATAACAAAAAACTACTTGTTGGTGTGCATGACACCATGTTATATAATTTAGCAACTGACTGATTGAACTCGATGACTCAATTTAAGGGTGGGTATTTTCAGTGCTCACTTCTAGCAAGTATAATTCACAGATATGGAAACTAGTCTGTAAAATAAATATATTAACGAGTGTTCGATCTCACTATTAATCAAGAAATTAAAACTTCCTGGAGATAAAATTTAACACTATATGGATTCACTATTTTTTTTGTGGGGCGGGAGCAGTGTAAATTCTACCTTAAAATGAAATTTGGTAATACCTGGAAAAAGTGAGAGAACAAACACCCTGGGTTCCAACAATCCCAGTTCTTGGAGGAATCCTTGCACTAGGAAAAATCTGTAGAATTATAGATTACAGCACTACATCTATCTCCCCAGGGCAGAAACAACATAATATTTCCTCAGCAGGAGGGTAGATAAGTTGTAGATTACAAATACAATGCAGTATTAAACAACAATTGAAGTTAATGTACAAATCATGTAAGTCTAAGTATGAATAAAGTTTACTAATATTTTCAGTGGAGGAAGCAATTTGCCTCACGATCTATAGAACTTGATATTTATGGAATATTTGAACCACATGAAATACATAATATCCTACATTTTTATGACTGACCATTTAAAAAATACAAATACATATATTTATGATTGCACCTATAGAATAATGGATATATTAGAGAGATGAATGGAGAAATACTAGGATGTCTTGAGAGCATGCTTTAATTATCATTGTATTTTAATTTCAATATATGAATATGGTAAAATACGCATGTACTAAAAATTGCACAATTTCAATGCGGTATGTCCATTTAAAATGTATAATCTCAAAAGCATATAATTCACTTTCATGTTTCATAAGAATCCCCAGTTTCCTTCTATATTTTTATTTCTAAATTTTTATTTTATTTAAGCATATAGCATACAGAAAGTATCTCCCCGAAGAGTAATCATTAAAGAGAAACACTCAAGTGAGAGACACTAGTAATTTCAAAGTTAAACTTCATGTGACATACAAGTACAGTTGATTCTTGAACAACTCAGGGTGGGTAGAGGTGCCAGCCATCCAGGTAGTGGAAAACTCAAGTATAACCATAATTGGCCTTCCATACCTGTGGTTCAACAACCACAGATTCAACCAACACGGTTCATATAGTACTGTCATATGTATTTATTGAAAAAAACCCTCATGTAAGCGGACCCACACAGTTCAAACCTGTGCTGTTCAAGGGTCAACTGTACTCACAAATGAGATTTCAAAAGAAAATTGAAAGGAAGTAAAAAGGAGATTGTCCTTGAGGTCAGTGAAAGAGATTTTCTGCAGATGTGGATGCTCTCAATTCTTTTTGAAGGTAATGGGATTTCAAGTAATTGAGGACCAAGGAGGGAAGTATGATTAGACCCAACAGTATGCAGTAATTAGTGATGTTAGCAAGAGTCCCTTCACAACAGCGTTGGGCATGGATACTAGTACACAGTGCATTGAGAAGGTCATGAGAATTGAGGAAGAGGAGAGAGGAAGCCTTTCCTAGAGATATGTGACTGCAGTTATTCAATAAAAAACTTGAGGTATGAGCCCACTTATCTGTTTTCACACACAGGCAACACCAAATTTTGAGAAAATACTCAATAAAAATTTTTTAGAAAGTACTCCAATAAAAAATTTTAAAAAAGAAGTAAAGAGAAAGTGAGCAGAAGAAGGAGAATGCTTCAGTGAGGTTAGGAGAGAGGCAGTTCTCATAAAGTCTTTGGCAATGGCTAAAGTAAGTTTCCAGAGCGTGTTTGGCCTTTTCTTTTTAATTCACACAAGGTCAACACACCAAACTCCTTCCCAATTGAATTGGTGCCCATGGGAAAAATTGCTTGAAACAAACTAAAAGTAAGACTATGCATTAAAAATATTATATGATTGTTATTAGAGTCAGGTTAATGTCCATAAAGTGACAAAGGCATAATACCATAGACTGTACAATTACGATATAACTTTTCAATTCTAATACATTCCAATATACAAGGCCCTAAATACTAGCCATCTTCTCTCCCTAAAACTGTCAACATCTATGTTTACTTCTTATGTTGGTAGATAAAATAATTATAAAATAATTAAATTAAATACCATCTGCTCATAGATTTAGAGCTTAGAATGCAATTTTCATGTGTGTGTGTGTTTGTGTGTGTGTGTATGGTCTTTTTCTTATCTCAGAAGTAAAGATATGATAGATCATTTAAATGATTAACCCGAAAATCACACATTTTATTATAAATGGTCTAACTATTGCCATTCTTATACCACACCTTATTTGTTACTATGCATTGTAATCTGTTTTTCTTTGCATTATGCACAAATATTTGAAGAATGAAAGAATGAATGAATAAATACATGAGCAAGTTAGTGAATCTCTGGGAATCTGATTTATAACTTTATTGCTATAATTATAGTGACTATGGTTTCCAAATCTGTAATTGGGAATATATATTTTGAAATAAACCTTGCAAATAGGCAATGTGTGGTGTGCTACTGCCTGGGACACTCAGCCAATTTAACTTTAATGCCATGGCTGATGATGTAGCTTCCATTAGGTTAAACTGTTTTGTGGCTAATAAACTACAAACTCCTTACTTCTGAGGTATGTGCATAACCTGTCTCTGTCTAGATTTAGGATTAAGTGGGAAACAGTTAAATGATGTTTAGGAGGAAAAATCAAGTATTCACAATGCAATAAATATTGCTCAATATAGTTAAAGTGGTTTTCGCATGAGTGCCTTAAAACTCCCACTATAATAAAAAATATAGAGGACAATTTTAAGTTTGTGTGTGTTTTCTAACCTAAGGCAGGTCAACATTTTGTAATAAACTTCAACCACTTGCTCTTGCTTTTAGAAAAGAGAAAATTTCTGAGGATTTTTTAAAAGAATATAAGAAAAGTTGAGTCACAGAATTAGAAGTTTATGTAAATAAAATTTGTAAAAAAAGATGCTTATACATCTACTTATAAATTTTAAGAATTAATTGTATAAGAAGAATCATTCGTAGTTATTGCAAATACATCTGTTTAAGGGAAGAGAGGATATCCATCACATTACATACAGGCTAATAGGTACTCCTGCCACTTACAAGCAAGCAAAAATGTTATTAGCTCTACTCTTCATGCATTAGTGATATGTACGAACATAGGGATAACTTGACAAAGGCCTTCTATTTGTGTGGCAGAATGAATAGAATGACATCATGGAGCAGCTGAGCTTTAAATTCAGGTATTACACTGCCCTCCAATAAGGGAGGCCTTTTATAAAAACAAGAGTCTTTTGTGAAAAGCAAATTATGTAATGTAAACTCACCTTGATTTTTCTCTTTTTCAGGGGGGATAGGTGGTATCACAGTTGGGAAAACACTCTTCTCCAGAATATGGGCAATACCTCTTCAGTCATACCATGTGTTTTAAAAAGAACATGGCCTAATTCTCCACACAGCAGATGAGACAAATTGCACGTGGGAAGATGGCAAGGGTTTGAAAAATAAGACGGTACAGAGGAGTCCTGTATCAGTATTGGATCAGAAATGCTGACATTACTCTGGAATCAGTCTCATGAATTCTATTGTCAGCTCCTTGGAAAAGGGAAGTGACTATAATCACTTTCACTTCATCAAAGAGGGTTCTCCTTCCCAGTCTCTCTTTGGCTGTCGCTCATTATTTCACTGCATGAAAGAGAAAAAATATATATATACTATATACACAGCCAATGGCTATTTCACTGATGAAATAAAATTCATAATTTACGGCAAAATAAGAAAAATTTAAACACAAATTTTTCTCTGCCCATTTGGGGCTCCTTCTTACCCTTTAGTTTGTATTCTGCACCTGCATTAACCAGATCTTCTTAGGAGATAGCATTCCTTCTCAATCTTTTAAAGGGTCACGATGACCCACTACTTGCTTTGTACATGCAGATCTAGATTGTATAAACTGGCAATATGTCATCTGATGTATAACCCTTTCTTTCAAAAACATACATAACTGTGCTTTTACCTCTAATGGGTGGGAGAGTCTTCAGAACTTTCTGTAAGACTGTCTCTGAGTTATAAATCACAGGTTGGCTTGAATAAAATTTTCCATTTCTTTCTTAGGTCGACTCGATTTTTTGTTGTTGTTGTTGACACACTAAAGTATTTTTAAAAATAATTCTGAAGGTGGTTTACTCACTTCTCAAATATATTTTTCTGATATCATTTATTAACATTTTCTAAGAAAAAGTTTTAATTCAGATTTGGATTTGCCTATCTGGCAGGATGAATTAGGCCTGCCTGTGTGCTTTTGAATATAGCATCTTTTATTCTTGTAGAATACATATGGAGAGGGTGTTGTTAGCACCTGGTTTTACAGATGAAGTAACTAATACTGATATATATTAAGTAAATTGTTTAAAACCAACTTTCTTAAAATGTTTTGTAAAATCATGTTTGTCCAGTTTAAACACAAGCCTGGTAGTTACAAAGAATTCTCCATTTTCCTTTTTTATACTTTTGGTTAGTGTTTCACAATTTCATGGAGATGAAGATCTGCAGTGTTCTGTAAAGGAATTTTGATATTCAGAGACAAAATATATTTATAGTGACGTGCCAAAATCATTCAAGGAAGGAAACTAGAAGCGTGAAATTAAAATTTAATCCTTTCCTCCCCAGGCAAAATCATTTGAATCACTCTATACCTCACAGAACACTTCAGAACAGGATGGTATTTTTCAGGACAAAATTGTGTTTATCTGTACTGACTTTGCACATACATATGGCAATTTCTATTCACTAATTGTTTTCTTCTCTGATGACAGAAATTTATTGAAAAAACACACACATCTTAGTTATTTTTCAAAATTTCACATAGGCAAAATCTTTGCTGTTTCACGATGAATCTCTTTCCATGAGATCCAGTTTAAAAAGTATACTATTACTTAAATCTAAAATATTTTGCGTTCAAAATAATACCTTTAAAATTTTTTTATTGTTTCTTAATCAAAGATTTTTCAATGTATTATGTACTAAACCCTAAATCAGTTCCTTTTAATAAAATGTGCACTCAGTATAATCTAGCAGTACAATTTTTCAGCTGGACCTCTGATTCCTTATAAGTTAAGCTCTCTCCAGCCCTGATAATTGCACATTTCCCCATTCTTTAAAATGCTTTTTGTTTTCTTTTTCACCAATCTACTTATACTCCTTACTTAATTTCACTTGAAATTTTACTACTTCAGGTATCCCTTTACTGACTATACCAAACCTGTAATAGAGACACTCATTATATTTTACACTACTTATCTGACTCTTGACAAATTAACATTGTGATTTTTCTCCTTGCTAAACCATATGCTCACTGAGGTTAACTTGTTGTCTGCTTTGTTCTCCTTTGATGTTACAAAGTTACGAAAACGCTTAATATATAGTAGGTACCAATAACTATTCTCAACAATATGTGTGACCATTATAAATTTTTAATATATGACAATTAATTGGAAACCATATAGATAACATGAAGGTAGGGTTTAACACTAAGTGTGTATATATATATATATATATATATATATATATATATATAAAATTTGCAACATAGTTGTTCAGATAATTTGGATTCAGTAGCACTGGGTTACACCCATGGCCTACATTGTATCATTTTTCCTATTTGCCCACATATTTAAATTTTCTTATCTTCAATTTTTCATCAGTAATATAATATTTACCCCTTTCATACTATTCTTCCCCAAAGTTTCAACAGGGCAATGTTTATAAAGTGTTTTTCCCAATATAAAGGTAATTTTTCAGTTAACTATTAGCTATTGTCACTGTATCCTAAGAAATCTAGATTTATTTTACAATAAGCAGAGAGGAATGTAGTCCATATGTTATGAAAGGAGGTGCACAGATAATAATTTTAAAAATCTGAAAAAAAATCAATATTAAGATTTAACTTATGTTTAAGCCAATTGAGAAGATGCTTAGAGCTGATTTCATCTTGTATTTTTGTTTTTGCTCTTTGTTTTTATTTCATTTTGTTTGTTTCTACTCCTTTTTCTCTCTCTCTCCTCTTTCTCATTTTCTTTTAAGTCAGGAAAAAAAAAAAATGTTGATCCTGCAGGATATCTAAGGAATAAATTATTTGAACTCCATGCACGGTATAGAGACCTCCAGCTGATACATGTGATTGCTCCAGGTGAAAATCTTGATTACTCTCTTGAAAAGAGTGAAAGCGCAATAATGAGGGAATCACTTTCATAGACAGCCTATGGCTCCTGGGTTTGCATGCACAGCATAGTAAAAAGGGAAAAAAAAAAAAATAGAGGAGGAATGTTTCAGAATGTGGGTTTACTTGGAAGGAAGCCAAGGTAGGAGGGGAAAGTAGAACAGTGGAGTCAGGTCAGTAGCTTGACCAAGTCATATCCTTACTTCCCAGTGATATATAGGCTGGATTATAAATTATATGCTGTTCACACTGTACCCACCTTCTCTCCCTTACTTACGGATTTTAGCTAAGTTAATTATCTTCTTAGATACTTCAAACATTAATCAAAAGTATCAAGTTGTTCAAATACAAGCCACTTGCCCCCTTGAAAGTATGAGTACTTTAGATTGTATATTAACTCCTCTTAAGTGGTTTAAGTCACTTCAATGAACATCAGAAGCATGGAACATAGTGTGTGTGTATATGTGTGTGTGTGTTTGTGTGAGAGAGAGAGAGAGAGAGAGAGAAGTTTAACACCTTGGTTTAGCTAGTACATAATATTAGAGTGGTATATATAAAATAGCTGTACAAGGTCAATTAAAAGGCCTAATGTAAACATATTTTCAATTGCATTGCTTTTTTTAATGGCATAAATTGCTCCAATGTATTACAATAATAAAAAGAAATGCAACACACCATTGTAAAGCAATTATACTCCAATAAAGAGGTTAAAAAAAAGAAATGCTACAAATATATTTATAATGAACAATTGCATTTTTTACACAATTTATTACTTTAATCACATCTTTTTAAGAGCCTACTAAAAAGAGCAATCTAATGGACAACTTTGTATAACTTTGTTTCCACACATTTATCAAGTTTCTATATTAAATTTAACCTTCACCTTTGATAGAAAGGTGAACTTCAGAAAGATGCTAAAGTTACTCTTTCTCATTGTAGAGTTGAATATTAGCCAGGGCAAACACATTGAACCTCAACCAGCTTGTATATTAGGAAGTGAAATTGTCTAAGGCAGTTTAAGGTTGTAACAAACAAGCGCTTATTACTCTAGAATGAATTTACTGTTCACTCATATTTTTCCTATTACCCTTTGCACATGTCTATTATGGCAGTTATTGTAGTGTGTCTCAGTTATTTATGTGTCTATACTTACAAAAATAGGATGAGCTCCCCAAGATTGGAGCTATGATCTTCTTCTGTATCCTCAGTGCCTACTACATAAGTACCCAGTAAATGGTGGTGTTCAGAGTAGATAGTTTATGTATTATAGATTAGTAAATTAAAAAATTGATTTAGCACATTTTAGATGGTAGGTTTGCAGTTTTAAAAAACACGATAGTCAATTTAATCCATTGTTTACAAGAGAACACTCCATGAGCATTTTCTTTCAGCATTTTCCTCATACTATTCCAATTGAGAAACTCAGAAATTAAAGAATAACACACACCAACTGGGTTTATTTGATTCTGAGGACAAGAAAGATGCACTGTGTAAAACATCTTTGCCAGCATGAGACTGTCTTTTTACAATTTGGCTGTATTAACAGTTGTTTCTTTTTGAAATGTAAATGAACCCATTATTTAACAACTCTTACAGAGTTCTACTTAATTCCAAAAGTTACATCAATGATAATTTCAACTATACTTTAATTCATGCTTATGAAACCATTTTCTTTTGTTTTCTTTAATAACTTGTAAAATACTTATTCATTTTGCTCTTATGCATAATTTGGTTTAGATTCTGGAAGCAAAAGAGATATTCAGGTTGAGATTGTTTCCAGGTACTGGGTATGAATAAACTATTGCCTAGAATCTATAGATATCTAGTTAAGTTTAAAATTTAGTAAGGAATATACGTCATTTAAACAACACATAAAACAGTGAAACGTAAATGTTATGTGTTGTAACCCTAAGGCTATAGATTTAAAGGACTTAGAGTACCATTCCAGGCCAAGATGTAATAAAAGGTATTGGATTTACCTTCCTGACTGAAATAAATAAAAACCTGGACAAAATATACGATTACACAGTTTTCATGGCATTGGTCTCTGGTTAACAAAGGGCAGTGAAACAAACAAGGTGAGCCCTATAACTGCACACGGACTAATGCCTTGAGAGAATTTGCTGACCACAGCATAGGAGGGGGAACATCAGGGGGAACCCAGCCAAGTCCCAAATCAGGAGATAAGATGAGAGTCTGGGGTGGCCAAGATGGATAAAGTCACAAGGCAGAGTAATTAAGAGAAAAAAATTGCAAGAAGAGAGAAGTCTGGAGATCCATAGATGGTCACCCTCCAGGATTCAGGAGAGTACTTATCATACAGTCATGTGAGGAAATCACCCAAGACCAAGAGAAGAACATCTAAAATGATTAAGGAAACATCACCTGTACTTGCAAAAGACTGTGAACAGCACCTATTCCTATCAGCCAAAACAGAATGGCATACAATTCAAGGCATATTGAGTAGAATATTTAGACTTGGCCTAGAATAAATCCTTCTCTGGTATTACCTAACAAAGCTTAATAGCAATCCCCAATGGGGGGAAATAACTGTTTTCATGTAACTTAAAGTGCATTCCAGAACAAAAATTAGGAATAGTTATGGTAATACAAAAGCATTCAGCACCTAATAAGGTAATATTCACAGTGTTTCGCCTCTAATAAAAAACTAGCAGTTATACAAAAAAAGAGGCAGGAAAACACAACCCACAATGAGGAGAAAGATCAATTTCCCAAAACTGACCAGAATTGACACAGATGTTAAAATTAGTCAACAAAGCTTTTAAAACAGTTATTTTAACTGTATTCCACATGTTCAATAAGTTAGAATAATGATTGCGTTACATAGAAGAGGGAGAGATATAAAACAAAACAATCAAATTGGACTTCTAGGGATCAGGATGACAATGTCTAAGATTTTACATATATATATGATGAAACACAAGAGAAAAAAGGGCAAAAAAAATGAACAGAGCATCAGTGAACTGTGGAACAACTATAAGAAGCCTAATATATGGGTAATTGGAGTTCCCAAAGGAGAGGAAGTAAGGAGAGAAAAAAAAAGTTGAAGACATGATGGCAGAATATTTTCCAAATCTGGAAAACTATTATAAATCTACATGTCTAAGAAACTCAGATAACTCCAAGCAATAGAAACATTAGGAAAGCTACTCTAATAAGTCACTCCATAGTCAAAACAGGTAATAAATGGAAGCAAGGGGACATTATAGTCATTGGAAAAGTGCTCATAAATGGTTATCCATTCCAGGGCAAGTTGTAAATGTGTTATTTCCACTGAGCCAATTAGGGCAAAAGAATAATACTTTAAGCTATCTCTTTCAGATTTGATACTCACTAAAGGTGTAAATTGTGAGAAATACACAGATTTGTTTTCTTGGAAAAATATTGGATTCCTGTTGATACATACACAGTCCCTAGATTCTCCACCTGAATAATCTTCAGATAAGTAATGACACAGTATTCTCTGATGATTCAATTTATGGTCTGTTGACTACAGTTATTATTGCTGTGCAGTCTGTAGCCTCTGTTTAAATTTCTAGTGTTTTTGTTGTTGCTTTTCAGACACTTTGGAGAAGTACTACCAATGGATTAAGTAGGATGTTGGGTATTAAACTGTAGAGTTACTGAATTCTGTATTTTCAACAACCAAGATAGTATATTAAGACAGAAAGAAAGTAGATTTTTATTTATTTCTCCCAATATTGAGATATATTGGGCAAAATTCCTCAGGTCACAGTTTAGTGTCATCCTCTGAATATAGTTAGCCCTTGGTTTGATACTTGGTTTGTTGAATCTGTGGATTCAGAATTTGTGAATACAGAATCCACAGATACAGAGGGCCCACTGTACTACATCATTTTGTGTAAGGAACTTGAGCATCTGGCAGATATTGGTATCTGTGGCGTCCTGAAACCAATCCCCCATGGATACCAAGGGACAACTGTATGTCAAATGTGAATGTGAATATAACTTATTTAAAGAAAGTGAAAATTACTTTGATAATTTCAAGGAAAATGGGTCATGACCTTATAGTAACCGCACTTCAAAGTTAGCACAGGGATGCTTATGAGTATGTTACAGAGTATCTTCTTCAAACAGAAAATATTTGGGGGGAGAAAACATACAATTGAGAGATTCATAACATACACAATAATTTTTGATTCAGATCATACTCCTAAATTGTATTAATGCCACAAATATTTATTGGCAACTATATGCATGGTGATTCTATTAGCCCTGGTCTATGTGTTCCAAATGTTCTGTGGAGATGTTAGAAGCCAGCCTTACCCTACTTAGAAAAGTTGAAATAACACACCTGGAATCTCATTATCATAGTAAAAAATGTTAACTCAAATATGGACAATAGAGGGAGGTACATTCCAAGAAATTACCCACGGTGAAAAGTCAGCTTAAGGAGAATACGAAGCATTATTTCAATGGACTCCTCAAATAATGATTCTAATGGGACATCATATTCATCAACAAGCTGTGAATATGCTTGCTTCATCACCCAGAAAGGATTGTAGATATTGTAGGACTTAACGGAATTCAATCTTTTTAAAGGTGGCTGTGGTGGGAGAATGTGCTTGAGAATTAAGCCTAATAAATAAGTTTATGGTAAATTTATGACAACTTGAAGTTATGGAAGAATATCAATAGATGTTATAGATTTGATCATTGTTCTCTACCTTTCCAGGTATTACAGACTGAAAGGGAATTTATCTTTCCTTATGGTGCAACTGTTAAAGGTTGAAAAGAAACAATGAGTGGTACCAAATTAGGGAGCATAGGAGAGTGGTGTTACATAATGGCATCTGAATGCCAGTGCCTTCAATGGCCTTACCATGGCATCTGAGACACAGTTATGTTCAAAACGCAGATGGAATCCAGAATTTACTAAACAATGGCTTCTATTCATTCTCCTTGGTTATGGAAAATGTTAGATGCATGAAAAAATGTTGCTTCTTTGACAAGGTATAAAGAACAATGCAATAATTTTTAACTGCTGTGGGTTTATAGAGCATTAATTTAAAATTCCTTTCACAGCTATCTGTTGTAATAAAGCGTGTCTAAATTCATTCATTACATGAATTTAAAACCAGATTTATATAAATGATGATCCTCTAGCTAAAAATATACATATATTTGGAAGCTGATTTGAAAACCCTGATTGATATAACAGCTATGCGAAGTGACCAAAAAAGAAGTAAATTTGTCCTTAGAAAAATGACACACTGAATTAAGTGCCTCCATCAACATAAGATGATGGAAAGAAAATAGTAATCAAGCTGGTAAAAAAAATGTTAGAAGGATATGGTTGTGATTACTGTGTGCTGAGGAGGAGACACGTACTATCTACTGCATGGTTCGAATCTTCGTAGTCATTAGGGTGATTCTTTCAGATAAAACTCTGAAGAACAATAATTATTAACTACCTAGAAAATATTTAGTGAGGTGATACTGACTGAGGTGAGAGGGAGAACTGAGGAAGAAGGAGTTATATCTGTTGCATATACGATAATATTCAGAATTTTAGCAATAAATATATGAGTAAATTAGGGAAGATTAAGTAAGAGAAATAAAGGAGGTGGGAAGTTTAAATACATAGAGGTGATTTAAATGACATAGAGAGAATTGCACAATTTGGGGACAAAACTTAACTGCTCTTCCAACAATTATGGAGATGATGAAAAGTAATTTAAATTAAGAAAATTCTTAAATTCCTATCTTGGAAAATTGGTAACCTTTATGCTCAAATATATCAATAGACAATTTTAAGAATGCTAGACACATAAAATTTTGTGAGGCCAGCCTGAAGAAAGAGACTAAAGGATAAAACACTAAGAAAGTAAGAGAAATACATTCTCTTTAAGTTCTTCTTTAGGAGAGCCTAAAACCCACATCCTCTACCCCACTTGGACTGTTCTAAATAAAGTGTAAGACAGCAGAAGCAAGAAGAACTACAATCCTGCAGCCTGTGGAACAAAAACCACATTCACAGAAGGATAAACAAAATGAAAAGGCAGAGGACTATGTACCAGGTGAAGGAACAAGATAAAACCCCAGAAAAACAATTAATGAAGTGGAGATAGGCAACCTTCCAGAAAAAGAATTCAGAATAATGATAGTGAAGACGATCCAGGACTGGGAAAAGGAATGGAGGCAAAGATTGAGAAGATGCAGCAAATGTTTAACAAAGACCTAGAGAATTAAAGAACACACAAACAGAGGTGAACAATACAATAATTGAAATGAAAAATACACTAGACAGAATCAATAGCAGAATAACTGAGGCAGAAAAACAGATAAGTGACCTGGAAGATAAAATAGTGGAAATAACTATCACAGAGCAGAATAAAGAAAAAAGAATGAAAAGAATTGAGGAGAGTCTCAGAGACCTCTGGGACAACATTAAATGCACCAACATTTGAATTATAGGGGTCCCAAAAGAAGAAGAGAAAAACAAAGGGTCTGAGAAAATATTTGAAGAGGATACAGTTGAAAAATTCCCTAACATGGGAAAGGAAAGAGTCAATCAAGTCCAGGAAGCACAGAGAGTCCCATACAGGATAAATCCAAGTAGAAATGTGCCAAGACAATATTAATCAAACTATCAAAAATTAAATACAAAGAAAAAATATTAAAAGCAGCAAAGGAAAACAACACATTACATCCAAGGTAATCCCCATAAGGTTAACAGCTGATCTTTCAGCAGAAACTGTGCAAACCAGAAGGGAGTGGCAGGACATACTTAAAGTGATAAAAGGGAAAAAACTACAACCAAGATTACTCTACCCAGCAAGGATCTCATTCAGATTTGACGGAGAAATTAAAACCTTTACAGACAAGCAAAAGTTAAGAGAATTCAGCACCACCAAACCAGCTTTACAACAAACGCAAAAGGAACTTCTCTAGGCAGGAAACACAAGAGAAGGAAAAGACCTAAAAAAACGAAACCAAAACAATTAAGAAAATGGTCATAGGAACATACATATCAATAATTACCTTAAATGTAAATAGATTAAATGCTCCAACCGAAAGATACAGACTGGCTGAATGGATACCAAAACAAGACCTGTACATATGTTGTCTACAAGAGACCCACTTCAGACCTAGTGACACATGCAGACTGAAAGTGAGGGGATGGAAAAAGATATGCTATGCAAATGGAAATCAGAAGAAAGTAAGAGTAGCAATACTCATATCAGATAAAATAGACTTTAAAATAAAGAATGTTACAAGAGAAAAGGAAGGACACTACATAACGATCAAGGGATCAATCCAAGAAGAAAATATAACAATTATAAATATATATGCATCCAACATAGGAGCACTTCAATACATAAGGCAAATGCTAACAGCTATAAAAGAGGAAATCGACAGTAGCACAATAATAGTGGGGGATTTTAACACCTTACCAACACCAATGGACAGATCATGCAGACAGAAAATTGATAAGGAAACACAAGGTTTAAATGACACAATAGACCAGATAGATTTAATTGATATTTATAGGACAGTCCACCCCAAAACAGCAGATTACACTTTCTTCTCAAGTGCTCATGGAACATTCTCCAGCACAGATTACATCTTGGGTCACAAATCAAGCCTTGGTAAATTTAAGAAAACTGAAATCATATCAAGCATCTTTTCCGACCACAACACTATGAGATGAGAAATAAATTACAGGGAAAAAAAGTAAAAAACACAAACACATTGAGGCTAAACAATACGTTACTAAATAAACAAGAGATCACTGAAGAAATCAAAGAGGAAACCAGAAAATACCTAGAGACACATGACAATGAAAACACGACGATCTAAAACTTATGGATGCAGCAAAAGCAGTTCTAAGATGGAAGTTTATAGCAATACAATCCTACCTCAAGAAACAAGAAAAATCTCTTGATGACTATTAAGAACCTGCTGTATTAAAAGAAAAGAAAAGAAAAGAAAAATCTCAAATAAACAAGCTAACCTTACAGCTAAAGGAACTAGAGAAAGAAGAACAAACAAAACCCAAAGTTAGTAGACGGAAAGAAATAATAAAGATCAGAGCAGAAATAAATGAAATAGAGAAAAAGAAAACAGTAGCAAAGATCAATAAAACTAAAAGCTGGTTCTTTGAGAAGATAAACAAAATTGATAAACCTTTAACCAGACTCATCAAGAAAAAGAGGCTGAGGACGCAAATCAATAAAATTAGAAATGAAAATGAAGTTACAATGGACACCGCAGAAATGCAAAGCATCATAAGAGACTACTACAAGCAACTCTATGCCAATAAAATGGACAACCTGGAAGAAATGGACAAATTCTTAGAAAGGTATAACCTTCCAAGACTAAACCAGGAAGAAACAGAAAATATGAACAGACCAATCATAAGTAATGAAATTGAAACTGTGATGAAAAATCTTCCAACAAACAAAAGTCCAGGATGAGATGGCTTCACAGGTGAATTCTATCAAACATTTAGAGAAGAGCTAACACCCATCCTTCTCAAACTCTTTCAAAAAATTGCAGAGGAAGGAACACTCCCAAACACATTCTATGAGCCCACCATCACCCTGATATCAAAACCAGACAAAGATACTACAAAAAAAGAAAATTACAGACCAATATCACTGATGAATATAGATGCAAAAACTCCTTCACAAAATACTAGCAAACAGAATCCAACAACACATGAAAAGAATCATACACAATGATCAAGTGGGATTTACCTCAGGGATGCAAGGATTCTTCAATATACGCAAATCAATCAATGTGATACACCATATTAACAAATTGAAGGAGAAAAACCATAGGATCATCTCAATAGATGCAGAAAAAGCTTTTGACAAAATTCAACACCCATTTATGATAAAAATTCTCCAGAAAGTGGGCATAGAGGGAACATACCTCAACATAATAAAGGCCATATACAACAAACCCACAGCAAACATCATTCTCAATGGTGAAAAACTGAAAGCATTTCCTCTAAGATCAGGAACAAGACAATGTTGTCCACTCTCGCCACTATTATTCAACATAGTTTTGGAAGTCCTAGCCACGGCAATCGGAGAAGAAAAAGAAATAAAAGGAAAACAAATTGGAAAAGAAGTAAAACTGTCACTGTTGGCAGATGACATGATACTATACATAGAGAATCCTAAAGATGCCACCAGAAACCTAGTAGAGCTAATCAATGAATTTGGTAAAATTGCAGGATACAAAATTAAAGCACAGAAATCTCTTGCATTTCTATACACTAACAACAAAATATCAGAAGGAGAAATTAAGGAAACCATCCCATTCACCATTGCAACAAAAAGAATAAAATACCTAGGAATAAATCTACCTAAGGAGGTAAATGACTTGTACTCAGAAAACTGTAAGACACTGATGAAAGAAACCAAAGATGACACAAACAGATGGAGAGATATACCATGTTCTTGGATTGGAAGAATCAATATTGTGAAAATGACTATACTACCCAAATAATCTACAGATTCAATGCAATCCCTATCAAATTACCAATGCCTTTTTTTACAGAACTAGAAAAAAAAGCCTTAAAATTTGTATGGAGACACAAAAGACCCCAAATAGCCAAAGCAAACTTTAGGGAAAAAAATGGATCTGGAAAAATCAGACTCCCTGACTTCAGACTATACTACAAAGCTACAGAAATCAAGACAATATGATACTACAGCACAATATGACAATATGGCACAAAACAGAAATATAGATCAATGGAAAAGTATAGAAAGCCCAGATATAAACCCATGCCTCTATGGTCAACTAATCTATGACAAAGGAGGCAAGGATGTACAAAGGAGAAAAGACAGCCTCTTCAATAAGTGGTGCTGGGAAAACTGGACAGCTACATGTAAAAGAATGAAATTAGAACAACTCCCTCACACCATACACAAAAGATAAGCTCAAAATGGATTAAAGACCTAAATGTAAGTCCAGACATTATAAAACTCTTAGAGGAAAACATAGGAAGAACACTCTTTGACATAAACCACAGGAAGATCTTTTTTGACTCACCTCCTACAGTAATGGAAGTGAAAACAAAAATAAACAAATGGGACCTAATGAAACTTAAAAGCCTTTGCAGAGCAAAGGAAACCATAAACAAGACAAAAAGACAATGCTCAGAATGGGAGAAAATATTTGCAAATGAATCAACAGACAAAGGATTAATCTCCAAAATATATAAACAGCTCAAGCAGCTCAATATTAAAAAAACAACCCAATCAAAAAATGGGCAGAAGACCTAAATAGACATTTCTCCAAAGAAGACATACAGATGGCCAAGAGGAACATGAAAAGCTGCTCAACATCATTACCTATTAGAGAAATGCAAACCCAAACTACAATGAGATATCACCTCATACCAGTTAGAATGGGCACCATCAGAAAATCTACAAACAACAAACGCTGGAGAGGGTCTGGTGAAAAGGGAAACCTCTTGCACTGTTGGTGGGAATGTAAATTGATACAGCCATTATGGAGAACAGTATGGAGGTTCCTTAAAAAACTAAAAATAGAATTACCATATGACCCAGTAATCCCACTACTGGGCATATACCCAGAGAAAACCATAATTCAGAGAGACACATGAACCCCAATGTTCACTGCAGCACTATTCACAATAGCCAGGTCATGGAAGCAACCTAAATACCTATCAACAGATGAATGGATAAAGAAGATGTGGTACATACATATAATGGAATATTACTCAGCCATAAAAAGGAACGAAATTGGGAACAAATATTTGTTTTTCACTTTCTGACTTACTTCACTCTGTATGAAATGAGACGTGGATGGATCTAGAGACTGTCATACAGAGCGAAGTAAGTCAGAAAGTGAAAAACAAATATCATATATTAAGGCATATATGTGGAGTCTAGAAAAATGGTACAGATGAAACAGTTTGTAAGGCAGAAATAGAGACACAGATGTAGAGAATAAATTTATGGACACAAAGGGGGAAAGTGGGGGTGTTGGTGGTGGGATGAACTGGGAGATTGTGATTGACATATATACACTAATGTGTATAAAATAGGTAACTAATAAGAACCTGCTGTATAAAAAAAAATTTAATTTAATTTAATTTAAAAAAAAGAATATATATGTACCTGAATTACTTTGCTATACAGCAGAAATTAACACAACATTGTAAATCAACAATAAATAAATAAATAAATAAATAAACAAACAAATGTGTACAGCAGACATAAAGTTTCTCTAAGTGTATTACCACAAGAAGATCCAAGGTTATATCTTCAGTGAGACCCAAGGATGTGAAAATTTGCTAGTGAAAAGTTAATGAAAATTATATAGGACTCTAAAATAATAAGACATATTTCAGAGATAATATAAACATTAAGGAGGCGCAAATAGAGTATTTAGGGAAAAGTTTATATCGGAGTTCAAGATATAAGCAAAATTCCCATTGAATTTCTATTTTGGGCTAGAGCAGTATTCAGAAGATTATCAATTATCATTGAACAAAGGGTTAAAAGCAGAATTCTGACAGGCTTACTAAAATTTTGCATTTCCCCAATCTTCATAGGAATCAACAACTCCCCCCAAATGACAAGAATAAAATACAATGATACAGGGTATGTTTTTGAAGAAACTAAAAGACATTTTAATCTGCAAGCAATAATATATAAGAAGTCTGTTAAAGGCATTGACAGCTACATAGCATGTTAAAGAAGTAGAGGGAGAGGGTCCAATTGTTGCATTTCATGGAAAAAGGCAAGCGGACCACACTTCTAAAGGGAAATGGCACATCTTGAGATTTAAACTCAACCATATTTTGTGCACAACATTGGGAATTGGATATATTGACTCCTCAATAATTCCTTTGACAAAGGAGAGGAGAGGGGAGAGGGTGAGGGAAGGAGAGAGAAAACAAAAGAATGCTGAGTGCACAAGAAATCAAACAGGCAGCAACATTAGCAGAAATTTGTTTGTCAAAAAAATTTGTGTGTGCTGGATTGTTTCTGTTCATCTTACATATGCCCCTGCACCACAGAAGAGATGGCTGAGAACTATATTGTCCAGAATCCCTGAAAGCAGGCTTTCAGGTTAGATAAATGTTGGGCAAAATTTGAAAGACAGGAGAGAAGATACTTATTTTTTCTTTTGTTGCCCTTGCCTGGAGAGACATATCCAAAAACCAGAAAACTTGGCAGAAGGAAAGAAACCATCAACAGAATGAAAAGACAACCTGCTGAATGGGAGAAGATACTTGCAAATAACATATCTGATAAGGGGTTGATATTGAAAACATATTAAAATCTTAAACAACTGAATACCAGAAAACTAACAACCCGATTATAAATGGGCAGAGGACCTGAATAGACATTTTCCCAAAGACATACAGATGGTCAAGAAGTACATAAAAATATGCTCAACATCACCAATCATCAGGAAAATGAAAATCAAAACTGAGATGAGAAAACATCTCACACCTATCAGAATGGCTATTATCAAAAAACAAGAGTTGGTGAGGATGTTGAGAAAAGGGAACCCTAGTGCACCGTTGGTGGGACTGTAAATTGGTGCGGCCACTATGGAAAACAGTATGGAGATTTTATGACCCATATGACCCAGCAATTCCACTTCTGGGTATTTATATGAAGGAAACCAAAACACTAATTTGAAAAGATATATGGACTCCTATGTTCACTGCAGCAAATTTTACAGTAGCAAAGATATATAAGCAACCCAAGTATCCATCAACAGGTGAATGGCTAAAAATGATGTGGTATCTATATATAATGGAATATTACTCAGCCACAAAAAAGCCAAAATCTTGCCATTTGCAGCAGCATGAAATGGACCTAGAGAGTACTATCCTATGTAAGATAAGTCAGACAGAGAAAGACAGATACTGTGTGATTTCGCTTATATGTGGAATCTAAGAAACAGAAAAGTAACAAACAAAAAACAGAAACAGACTCATAGATACAGAGAACAAATTTGTGGTTGCCTGAGGAGAGGAGGTTCAGGGGAAGAGTGAAAAAAGGTACTAAGGGACTGAGTTACAAACTTCCAGCTATAAAATAAGTCTCAGAGATAGGGAATATAGTCGATAATATTGTAATAACTCTGCATGTGACAGATGGTAACTAGACTTATCTGTTCATTTTATAATATATATTTGATACATTTTATAATGTATCAAATCACTATGTTGTACACCTGAAACTAATATAATTATTGCATGTAAATTATAAGTCAATAGAAATAAAGAGTTAATTAATTTCAAAGAAAGAAGATATTATTTTCCAGATGCAGTTGTGGGAAGATGCATAGGCACTAAGCAAGATAACACATGTAGTTTCTGGTTCAGTTCCTGTGAGTCATTTGTTTCATTACTGCCGATAGGTTAGTCACTGTCTGTGGGTTCCAAACAATTTAGGCACTTTCTGAACACCTAGAAACCTTTTACTCATGCTTCCAATGATTGTGTAAGATCCTCTAATTTTCTTACTATTTAAAAGACTTAAGTGAGTCATGATTCCAGTTGGAACATCACTGGTATTCTATTTAGCATCAGTATTTGGTACTTGGAAACGGACCCAAAAGTTGGGAACCTGGTATTAGTTTATCTTACAAGGTTAGGTGTGAAGTGTGTGTGTTTGTATGTGTGTGTTTCCACCTGTCCACAGCATACAATGGAAAAAGGTATGAATATTAGCACCTTTACTTTGGAATGTAAATAAATCTCCAAGGGGTGGGGGGGAGAGAGGAAGGTCTTCAGCTTCATCTCACTAGATTGCAAGTAACAGGTTCCTGGGAAGATGTCTATAAATTATTTCCAAGCAATACTCAATCTCTAGCTTCCAGGGCACAGTTGCTATACAATCAACCTTTAACCAACTCTGCCAGTGCTTTTTACACCAAAATCCTGGACCTGGAATAGATGTCAAAACATTATGGAAAATTGTTTCCCACCAACTTTTACAGAAAAAATGGTGTTTTAAGAAAAGACAAAGTCGAAATTGAAGTCTGAAGTTACAAATTTAAATTATAACATGTTAGATTGCTTTTTGTAATACTTTCTTTTAATGTTTACTTTCTAGACAAAGTAAATTATAGGGTTTATCTAAAGGTTGAGTTTCATTGGTGATTGAGGAAAAGGGAGACAAGTGAGTTCATATAATTGCAGCTAAATAACTGTTGTTATAAGTCACTGATTTTAGTCTGGACATAGAGAAAAATCAGGATAATGCTAATTTTGAAGAAAAGTGTTGGAATCAACAAATAATGTATGTTACAATTCTCATGAGATCTAGTGGTACAATTTGATAAAGTAGCCTGAAAAAGTGACCTGATATCAGTAAACTGATGAAGTGACCTGAAAGAAATAGTGTAAAAAGAGTGAGATATTTCAAAGTATATTATTATAGTTTGATTTATTTGATGACAAGATTTATAGCGGGACTATGAATGAATTGATGAAGTGAACAGGAGAAATAGTCACCAATAAAGAGGGCAATAAGCAGAAGAACAGCTGACCCAAATATGTGGTTGATGTTACAGTGAAAATAACCAATTTGTGGGTGAATTTTGAATGGAGATAATTGTGGATGGCCAGGGTGATTGGAACTTCTATAGAAGCCAATTTCAAATGTTTTCCTCTGGATAGTAGAGTTAAAAAGACTGTTAGTTCAAGGCATAGTCTGTGTCATGGTGACTCATAGGGTTTTAATATAATCTGCTTGGCCCTTAGCTTCTTGAGAATGTGCCTTAAAATCAGTATTTGGGAGTTGACTAAGGCTGGATCAGACATCGTTTTCAAAGATTTTCACAAACCCTTTGATTTACATAGTATTTTTCCAATTTTTACAGAGGAAAAAAAAAGGTGCTTAAATAATATTTGAATGGAGACAACACCCCCGTGCTTAAATCACAGCGGACTGCTAACTAAAGGCCTAGCAGAACATCTTTTTAATGAGTTCGTGGTGTAACCTAATGGTTGACATCCCAATAAATCAAAGCTACACGAGTTAGAATTAATAATTTTAAAAATAAAAAGTACATAGTTTAAGATATTATGGATACTTTCTTTCAATTGAAAATAGGAATATAACATTGAAATTCATTCTTGGGTATGCTTACACTATTACTTCTAAAAAGATCAAAAAGAATCATTAACATTCTTGCCTCTGAGGAAACAGCATATTTGTATGTAATGGGAATCTGTCATTTTATAATCATTTATACTCCTTTCTGTTACTAGATGCATATATCATTGTGTATGTGAGTGTGTGTGTGTGGTTTATTCGCTTAAAAGCACTATATAAATATTGATTAATTTAAATAAATATTTCAAAACTTATATAGCATAACATATATCCATTAAGACATAAAGTTATGAAATGAGGAAAATATGAATGATTCAAAATACATTTCTAATTTTTTATATTAATTTTTTATTCCAGCTGTGATTAATTTGACTTATTTCTCTCAGACTTTAAGGATAACTCATAGTGAACCCACTTGCAATTCTTGTATAAAACAAATCAAAAGTTTTGTTGATTTGTAAAAAACTTTCCAGACAAAATTCCTATGTGATCTACCAGCACTCAGTGTGAAGGAGCATTAGTGTCATTTATATGAAAAGTCTTTCAAGTCAATGATAGAACTAGGACAGGAGCAATGAGAATAAATTAAGTGATAGAGGATGTTCAATGGCCGTCTGAAACTAGGGTAGAAAAACTGCTAGCAGTTCTTTTCTCTGGACTAACAGAAATAAAAATCCACCCTTCATATTTTAAGCATGCAAAACTATCATATTTGTACTTTTAACCTATCAACATTGATGTAGACAAAACTGAGTTTTATTTATTTTAGTTGATACAAATAAAAGTCTCAATCAATTTAGATTACGATTATCTGAAGATAGTGAAAACTAATGCATAGAAAATAAATGGTTGAGATGGTATTCAATATGCTTAAAATTTTTCAATTGTTTTATTCTATTGAATAGTTCTAAACTTGGCATCAGAATGTACCTATTGTTCTCTCGATGGATAGAGATAGAGATAGAGATAGACAGAGATAGAGATATATATTGGATCTGGCCCAACACTGAAATAGCCCACTTAATTACTCATTTAGTTGCCTTATGCTTTGCATATATCTTACCCTTTTTCCTTAAGAAAATCTCTTTATCAGGGAGCTCATTATATTAGGATAATCCTATTCCTCATGCCTTGATCCCAATAAATTCTACCCTTACATAATATCTCAAATGTAATTATGCATTTATACCATCATTTTTCCTTAATTGTTGTAACTATGAGTTAGATTTGAGTGTATATTTCCATCTACTGGTCCTCTACCTCAGGTTCACAAAATCTCTGCACTCCATTCTCTCTTTCCTTTATCAGTTAGTCATCAGTATCTGATATTCACTATTATTTTAGCAGCTTATCTCACATATTTTTATATTTTTCTGTCCCAGTGACCTTCATTTTCCTCTAGTACCAGAGTATTTTCAGGATTTTTTGAGTCATAACTTGCATTGTAACAACGAACCTGTTTGATTTTGATGATATCTGCTTTCTATTTTTGGTTATGAAGGTATCAATAAAATATTTTAAAACTAATAGTGGCTACCATTTTAATAAGCCTGTACATGTTTTTTTGATACATTTCCTAAATATTGCAACATAACAAAGCAAGCAAATGTATTTTTTTCATTTTTCATATATTAGGGATCATAGGCTCAGAGATATTAAATAATATAATACGTCCAAGTTCATATACATAGCAAGTAGTGGAAAGCAGAATCACACTCTGGTCCATTACCTATGGTTCATGCTCATTTCATACCTTCATATTGCCTATGAAAATATTTTCAGAAAGGGTCATAAAATGGGCACAAAATTGTTTTGCTTGCTGTTATTCAAAAAAATAATTTTGATTTCTGCCAATGGCTTTTCTAGCACACATAGTGAGTTTATATAACTTATTCACTTATATACTTTGTCTGCCTTGATTGTGAACCAACTAAGGCTATTAGATAACCATCAAACTTAAAGCTAAATAAAATTACTGAAATTATTTCATGACATTATGAATTTCCTCTGTGTCCCATTCTTCTGGTGAATTTTCTCCCCAGCTTAACTGAGATGTTATTTGCATATAACGTTGTATAAGTTTAAGGTGATATGATACAAATATATATTGTGAAATGATTACCACAACCATGTTAGCTGAAACATCAATCACCTCACATAATTACCTTTTGTGTATGTGTGGTAAGAACATTTAAGATTTACTCTTAGCAACTTTCAAGTATGTAATACAGTATTATTAACTATAGTCACCGCGCTACTCATTAGACCCTAAAACTTATAACTGGAAGTCTGTAACCTTTGACCAATATTTCCCTATTTCCCCCCATCTTCCAGTTCCTGACAACCAGTCATCTACTCTGTTTCTATGAGTTTGGCTATTCTTAGGTTTCCCCATAAAAGACAGATCAAACACTGTTTGTCTTCCTCTGTCTGATTTATAATACTTTGGCTAATGCCCTCAAGGTTTATTCATGTTATTGCAAATGGCAGGATTTCCTTCTTTATATGGCTGAATAATTTTTTGAGGAACTTCTATACTATTTTTCATTGTGGGTGCACCAATTTACATTATCACCAACAGTGCACACGTTTTTCCTTTTCTCTATATCCTTGCCAACACTTGGTACAACTTGTCTTTTTGATAAGAGTCATTCTAATGGGTATGATGTGAAATGAGAGCTCATTGTGGTTTTGATTTGCATTTCCCTGATGATTAGTGATGCTGAGCAAATTTTCATGTACCTGTTGATCATCTGTATATTTTCCTTGGAAAAATGTGTAGTCAGGTCCTCTGCTGGTGGTGTTTTCTGAATGACACCACCACCAAATATGATTATCTGAGGACCCATCCAGTGGATAAAAAGTCATTTTCTCACTTACCCTATACATGTTTAAACTTAACATAAGACAGTCGTGATGTTTATGATATTAACAAGAAATATGTGAGCTCCTTTATTTAATAGAATGTACATTAAACTCAGCACCAATTATCTCTAATATATTACAGTATTGTAACAAGTGATCTGTATTTTGTGGTTCATGCATCTATTTCAGTGAACCATTTACCCAAACCTACAATACTGGGTCTCTGACTTTTGGAATACCTTTTTTTTTTTTTCAGATGAATTTAATGTTTTAAAATAAAACACTATTTGCCTTGAGAGAAAGCCTAAATAGAAATATTTTTATTTTATATTATTTATCATATGGATAGTGGGAATTCTTTCTTGGTCCTGAAATTTCAGAATTTATATATCTGAATGTCTAGGATTTATGAGTTATGATCATTTCCTTTGGTTTCACAGAAAATGTCACAATTGAAAGTGCTACCCAGTTGCCACTTTAAACCAAAAAATCCCAACACTGGTAAACTTTTAAAACTAACTCGGAATCAGAAAGGGAAGGAAAAGGGTGATTTCCATATATCCCATTTTACCAACCCCAAAACAACAACAAAAGGTTATATTCAGTTGAAGTAATTTAACAATTACTTATTGAATACTGGATGCATGCCAACTATGGTATTAAGTATACAAATACAAACAGATATAATTTGTACCTTCAAGTAGCTCAAGTTCTTCCAAGAGACATAGACATGCAAACAATTAATTATAAACCAATCTGAGAGTGTCTTTGTAATTGTGTCAACAAAGTTTTATGAAAGTGCAGGGGAATTTATTACTTTGTTATACACAAGTTATTGAGTCAAATGAACAATCTATTTTCTTTTTCCACAAATAAATTGGATTATATAACTATTTTAAAAATCTGACCCAAAGTATTAACAATTAAAGTTCCATATTTAGGGAATGTATAAATTTATTTCTTTTCTTTATGCAAATTGCCAGTTATCTATTATATTCAAGATTAGAATCATTGCAAATATGGGAAACTTCTGCATATTCAGTTGTTTGTTTGTTTTGTTTTTTTGTTTTTTTTGTAACTTCTCTCACACGAAATAGTCTCTGAGTACCCAGGTTAATTAACTAACCACCGCATTGTCAACTCTCTGTTATGCTCTCTGCTGTACCCTATCATTGACTTGTTCTGGGTTAAGATTTATGTTGGGAATTGAAAGCCAAGGCTGGAACAAGCTGAACAGAGTGTTCTATTTCTGTATAAAATGATATATGTTACTCTTGCCCAGAATGACAACACTTTGCACTGTTCCCAATCTGCAAATTACTCCATTTGCTTGGCATAATAAGTATACTGATGTATTTAATTCTTTCTACTAGGGCCATGCTTTTCAATTCCTCTCTGCTAGCCAAATACACCAGATGTTATAAATTACTCATCAATACGGAGATTAAATGTGACCTCTTTCATATGTAAAAGCAGTGTTACTGCCCTGCTGTTATTGTTTTGAGTTACTGTATTTTTAAAATTCAAGATTAGAAAAAGATTTGTTGTGATCTTTTTACTTTTATCAGCAACTTAGTCTCAGCCCAGCAAACATCCTGACAAAATAATTGTGTATAATCAGAGGTACGATCTGTGGAAATGATTTAATGTTAATATAACTACCACTTCTTTTCAAACTGAACTTTCATTTCTTTGATTTTTTTTCATATACTGCAAATAGAGAGTGTTTGTTTTAGATTCACATATTACAAAAATGAAATGACTCAAATACTATATTCAGCTATGATACCATATATGATTTTGCTTTCTCTTTTATCACATTTCCATTATTTTTTCTTTAATGAGCATGGATTGCTTTTATAGTTCCCTAAAGACAAGCATGCCTGTAGGGAACAAGGTTTGGAGTGTTTAGTGCCAAGTATTATCAGTTTCCCATTCATACGACCTGAATCATATCCAGTACTTATCATCTAAGTTAGGGGTGCCAAACTATTACCCACTGGGTCAATCCAGTCTGTTGCTTCATTTTCAAAAACAAGTTTTATTGGAGCCATGTCCATATATTTCCATATTGTTTATGGCTGCATTAGCTCTGCAATGGCAGGCTTTATTTTATTTGCCACAAAGACCTTATGGCTTATAAAGCCTAAAATTCTTACTTCTCTGGAATTTATTGAAAGAATTTGTTGATGTTGATCCAAGTAAGAGTCAGAAATTACATTTGTTTCTGGTTTTTTTTAATATTGTCCACTTTTTGAAATTCATTGAATTATTTCTACTCTTATTACTCATAGAGTTGTTGGGAAGATAAAATGAATTAAATAAGCAATATTTGCAAGTAGTTAAAAAAATATTGGGTCATAAGAAGGGCCACGTAAATGTTGTTAATAAAAAATGCAACTGAACTTAGCATATATACTACTTCAAAGGATGCCAGATCCCTTGATGTCTACTTAACCAAATCGTGGATGCTAGCAGTGCTCAGAGATTCATTATTAAAATGAAGCGTAGGGACTTCCCTGGTGGCGCAGTGGTTGAGAATCTGCCTGCCAATGCAGGGGACGCGGGTTCGAGCCCTGATCTGGGAAGATCCCACATGCCGCGGAGCAACTGGGCCTGTGAGCCACAACTACTGAGCCTGCGCGTCTGGAGCCTGTGCTCCGCAACGAGAGGCCGCGATAGTGAGAGGTCCGCGCACCGCGATGAAGAGTGGCCCCCACTTGCCACAAGTAGAGAAAGCCCTCGCACAGAAACGAAGACCCAACACAGCCATACATACATACATAAAAAAAAAAAGAATGTAAGCAGACAAGAACCTCATTAAAATATTAAAAAAAAAAAAAAATGAAGCGTAACCTTGACTGTATCAGGCAATTCATGCGAAAGCAGAAACTTGTTCTTTTTTTTCTAAAGATAATTAATACATTTAAATAAGAGGAAAAAAAAAGACTTTTGACAAATTTTCAGGTACAAACATATCAAGAGGAAATAATGCATGTTTTTGTTAACTAGTTCCTAGAGGACAATGATAGGTTACTTTTGGATTTTTCTTCAGTAGATAGTTGAATATATGATAGCAATAATTGGTTATTTGGGGGATATTAATCTTGTTTACATCATATTCAATCTGTTTATTTAATGTTAAAGTGTTATAATGCTGTTGTTACACATGAAAAATAAATATCTTAGACTTAAGAAGAAGGATTAGAAAAGTTTGTGAATAATTTTTATTCTTCGAGTGTCTGTTCCTGTTACTAATATCAAGAGTAGAGTATCTTTAGTCACATAGTTTTATACAAAGTAGTTTAAAAATGGCTGTGTTTAGCTTTAGGTGCTCATATGTGTTAATGATGATACAAATTTTGATCAATGAAAAAGGATTTTTTTTGTATACTTTAGTTTCCACATATCCCTTATAAACTGTTTTAGAAAGGCAATTAGGCAAAATTTACCTCTGTACTCATAGAAATCTCTGATTTTTTTTTTTTTTTTTTGTAGTTTAGTGAAATGGCTTACTTAAATGGACAGACCATTAAAATGTCTATCCAACATTTTGATTAGCTGATTATGAATTGGTTATATATAACTTCTACAGCATTTAGAGAAATATAGATCAAAATAAAATATGCAAAAGTGATAAACAGTTAACATTTTCATGAGGTATCAGTGAATTTAAGGATGGCATAATATAAAGCAGCGGTTTTATATTTCCTTAAGGATCAGTACTGTATTTTGAGGAAATTTTTTTGGAATTCTAATACATGCAAGTATTAAAGTGGAGATTCTAAGGTTGAAACGTGTGCTGGTGACTGAGTCTGTCAGCTATTGTCACAAAAATTCTGTAGAATAAACCATCTTAAAATTCAACTATTTGAAATTATAATCATTTATTTTCTCTCATTTGTCTGCAAATTTGCTATGACAAAAATATCAGGCCAAATTTTATCAAAGATATTCTCTAAAGAGAAAGATCTCTTTCTCTGATGGGCTCCTTATGCATTCAGATAAGTAAACTTTTGTCAGGAAAAATAACAGTATACTACCAGACGATCAATTCAGAAAGTTTGAGTCTCAGTGTTGACATTAAATTAGATTGAATTTAATAACTTCATCTATGTGGATAATGCATTCATTATTTTACTAGGAACTCATTTTTTATAATTGTAATTATTTAAATGAACTGTATTTATATTTAATATTTGTTAAATAAGTCTGCATTGTTATTAAGCATAATATTTTAACATTTACTTTGTCTAAATAAAGTTTTCATGAATTATTTTTGAAATATAAAATTCATGATAGAGTAAAATGACTCAGTCCCTTTAATGAAAGCAAAAATATATGAAGTAACAAACTTTTTAAAAAGAGTATTTCCATTTGGATATAAAGCAGATTTGTCACTGAATGACTGGTGTACTTGTACTTGAATAGAAATGGCTTTAATTTGCTATGATAGCCCTCTGGCTATGTGTTGCCAAATAGTTTTAGAAATTTCATTTTTTTGAGTGACAGAATAATTACTATTTGATCCCTTGTTGGCTGACAGAAAATATGACCTTACAAATATTAAATAGAAAATCTCAAAAAGGAGAGCTATCCTTCTTTGTTGATGAATCCTCTAAGGAAAATTGTGCTATTGTATAAAGAACCAATTTATTTAGTCAAGAAACTGGGACATCTCTGACTAACTTTCCATCTGACCCCATTATAATTGCATTTTTGTGATGGGGATGGAAGTCTTCTTTCTTCCTTACATCCATTGACCTAATTTAAGAAAAAAAAAATGAAAGGGAAAGAATAATCAGGAACAACTATGAATAAATCTTATAGCGTCTTGAAAATATCAAAGGAAATATAGGAAATTCAAATATTAGAAATTATCTTCAAACCTGGTTTAATTGCATTATATTACCTTTTAGAAAATTGCTCCTTTAAAACAGTTTTAAATTTATCCAAAAGATTGTTTTACTTATTCTTTTTAAAATGATGTAACCAAATATCTGTGTTTGTAGATACATGAATCTTTCATCTATTATAATGCAATTTCAGTAAACTATCAGTCAAAATTGGGATTAGAGTTCTGTAAGAATTACATAATTTAAATATTTCTGATTAAGAAATGACTAAGTAAGTGGGAAACAGTACTCATCCTATGGATTCTTCCAGCTAGTGTGTAGAGAGTTTAGCTAAGCCACTTCACCAGCATTGCTGCCTTGGCATCCATTTTGTTTGGCCAAACTGCTTGGGGGACCTTAAACTGACACTAGCTCTCTCATGCAAGCACATGCCATAGATAGCAGCCCAGCCCGCAGAGTCACAAGCAACTGTAAATCCCTGATAGGACTTCCCCAACCACTGTTGTGATGGACAATCTCCATGGCCTCCTAACACCTTCCCTTTATGTATCGTTATATAAGACCTCAATGGGGATTATCAAAACCCCACTCCTTTGGTTTGAATCTTCCATTCTGGACCTAACCCAGGAACTCCAAAGCACTTCACCGACAAACTCTAATAAAAGCATGTACCTCAGTTCCTGTGTCTCTGTCTGAGTACACCCTGCCTCCACTGCCTTGTGTGGCCCTATGAGACCACTTCCTCCAGGACTTGTGAGTAATAAGCGTCTCCATTTCAATTTTTCTTGCGGTCTGTTATTGAACCATGGCTCACCACCCAGCAACTTGTGCTCCATTTAATAGGTATTAATTTGACAGATTCATAACAAGGTGTGAATGAATATTGTGTACTTGCTTGAATGAGAAACCAATTCTAGCACAAACTAAATGAGAATAGAAGAATTCCATGGTAAAACTATTAATAAGCGTGAACATTCGACGAAGCAATAAAAAGCACGCTCACCTCAGTAAGTACCACAGCATTTTTAAGCTCTCCTGTTGCTTTTAATTTGAAAATATTTATTGCATGTTGGATTTCTATTCCTGCCCTTAAGATATGCATTTGCATTCTTTTTTAAGGTGAAATAAATTTCTCCTTATAATACTTCCTGAAAAATTGTTGTCTCCCTCACTATGCATAAAGTATACTGCTGACTTCTGATTAAAAAGAACAAGATTAAACATACTCTGGGCCTCCCTGGTGGCACAGTGGTTGAGAATCTGCCTGCCAATGCAGGGGAGACGGGTTCGAGCCCTGGTCCAGGAAGATCCCACATGCCGCGGAGCAACTAGGCCCATGAGCCACAACTACTGAGCCTGCGCGTCTGGAGCCTGTGCTCCGCAACAGGAGAGGCCGCGACAGTGAGAGGCCCGCGCACCGCGATGAAGAGTGGCCCCCGCTTGCCACAACTAGAGAAAGCTTTCGCACAGAAAACGAAGACCCAACACAGCCAAAAATAAATAAATAAATAAAATAAAAATAATTAATTAAAAAAAATAAAAGATTAAACATACTCATTTATATCATGCTCTCCCAAAGCTCCACTAAAATGATTTTTTTCAAGGTGCAAACCTAGAAACAAACAAACAAAAAAGGAAACGAAAAATGAATAAATGGAAGAGAATTTTGGAGGTCGAAGAGCAGATTCATGGATGGTCTTTGCATCAACAGCCCTGAAAATGCTGCCTACTAAGCTGGCAGTTGGAAATGTCAACAAACAACTGGGTTTATACTGCACAGGGATTTGCTGTGTCAGGTATTCAAGCAGAATCACACACTAGATATGCTAAAAAAAAAAAACTCACTGTAGTGTTGCCAGACAGTATCTGATAAGATTATGAATTAGAATAGGTTTGTGGCTCAGCAGTTCTAACCAAGCTAAGATAAACCAGAAAAGTAGAGGTAAGCGTGGATTCCAGGAACAACAACCCAGACATCAATATGATAACAACAATACACACAAAAATTCTGAAAAAAACATGTAAGAGGGAAAAGACTGCAAGGCCCAGGGTCTTTGTGTGGTTTGGGATAGGAGTGGCTGAGGTAGATGTCAAGGTGACATTAAGAGGTTAAATTGTAGAAACATTTTGACTTTCAGGCATTTTCCCCATTTCTTTACTGCCTTGAAATAACCACTGCCTGTTTCTTTATGGAATTTGTTGTAACAGCCTTGACCACTGATGCTGCAGTAGGTGTATAAATATCAAGGTAATATAAAATCACTGGTTGGTGTTAAGTAAAAGGAAACAGGGCAAGCTGGAATTCTGCTATTAGGGATTCAACTGTTTTACTCCATAACCTAGAACGGGTATGCTGTAAAGTCATGAGTTTCTTTGCTTCCAATACAATTTTCTCTTAAGAGTTAAAGTGAAATGCTTACCAGAGGGCGCACTTTGTGTAAAAGACAGAGTGACCAGCACAGCTTAAATCATTATATAGAGTCTTTTTCATTTGGTGTCCTTTGAATTGCATAAAGCAGATGAGCAGCCAGAGCTGTCATAGAAAACTTATAAAACAATTTTACTCATAAACATTTGTGGATAAAATACTGAATTTAGCAAGAGGGGATTATAAAAATTGTCTTCTGTTTTTACCAGATGGCTTTCTTTCAAGTATTTATAAAATACCATACTTCTTACTGTTATCGTCCCTCCTGAGTCAGTCCCAAATGAGCATCCTTCTGTCCTGTCTTTTGAGCCAATAGAAGATGATGGAGTTCAGTTCAGAAGCGAAGGGAAGCTTTATTCTTTGAGCGAAGGATTGAGAGGAGCGAGCTCCCGCTCTTCAGCACTGCTCTCCCTGACTGGCCAGCGGCGGGGCTGCTTTTTAGGATTCCCGTCAGGGCGGAGGGGGCGGAGTTCTCGCCGGTCAGGGCGCAGGCGTGCTGCTGCCGGAGCTGCCGGCTGAGGTGAGGAGCAGCATCTGTGCGCACGGCCTGCCGTCGCCATCTTGAATTGAGGTGTCCTGGGCAGCGATTCTCCACAGGGCTGCGCGCCAATTGTCATGTTGCTCGCAATGGTTCTTCGCTGGGAACGCTAATCCCATGTATTAGGTGCAAGGCTTCTGCACACAGCCCACTACAGGCAAACGAAACTAGACTAAGCGCAAAAGAAGAGGTAAGACCTTATCTTATCACACAGATTCTCCCTTATTTTTAACGGGGACGCCAGGGGGCTTTGTGGGTGACCTCACCAGAACAGGAGGGTTATTACAATGTAGTGGGAAACATTTACATTTCCTAGAGGTTTAAAATTTTGAAAGAATATGCGATAGAGTTTTTCTCGTAAGACTTTCTTGTATTTTGTTCCTCTAAGAAACCCACTACTTTTGGCCAATGGTAATGAATCATCACTACATAATATGTTAAAAATGAATATGTAATATTAATATGCATTTGGGTGCATATATAGTGTTTTTCATTGTATTTAATTTTGTTATGGTATAAAAATAACCATTTACTAAAATAATATTGAATATATAAATAATATGGAATAATTTAATTATTTACTTATATTTAATAAATAAGTAAATGTATATTTCCAGGATACCAAGATGTCCTGAGTGGTACAAGAGTCAGAAATATATTATTATGTAATAAGTAATTATATACTCTCCTAATTCATAATTTTCAGCATCAATATTATAACTAAACTATGAGTATGATCATAAATATGTTATATGAATATTTATTTCAGGATGTGTGCTTGAGATTTACCACCAAGTTTATTTCAATTACAGTGGAACTTTATATTTGAAATGACTGTTTGAATGATTTAAATGCTAGAATATGAGAATTACGTTTCTAATATTATACAGGCTATAAATACCTGGATATGGCATTAAAGTAGGCTATGTTAATGATAAAAGTAAAGTAAAATATGCTTTTATAATGTAATACAATATTTATTAAGTGAGCTACATTGTTAGAAATTCCACAGTGGTCAATCACATAATTTACAATTTAGCATTTACATAAACTGTATAAAAATGTGTTTATACCAGCTGCCTATAAAGACTGTTGTAACTCACAGACAAATGAAACAGGTACAATCATTCCTTTTATCTATGTAGAAATGTCTTCTGTCCTTAGGGAAATGGCAAGCAGAGAGTAAATGGATTCATTCAAAAGCATTTTCTAATAAGCTACTGTAGAAGCAGATGTTTTTAGTCAGTGTATTATATACACATTTTTTTGAAAAAGGAAGTAAATAGTACCATACAATATATAGCACCATTTCTCTCATTTTCAATAACAGAATTCTTAAGAGCCTTAAGAAATGAAGGTAATCAAACTCAAAAAAAAGAACAGGGCTTCCCTGGTGGCGCAGTGGTTGAGAATCTGCCTGCTAATGCAGGGGACACGGGTTCGAGCCCTGGCCTGGGAAGATCCCACATGCCACAGAGCGGCTGGGCCCGTGAGCCACAACTGCTGAGCCTGCGCGTCTGGAGCCTGTGCTCCGCAACGAGAGAGGCCCGCGCATCGCGATGAAGAGTGGCCCCCGCTTGCCACAACTGGAGAAAGCCCTCGCACAGAAACGAAGACCCAACACAGCCAAAAATCAATCAATCAATCAATCAATCAATCAAACATACGCATCTGATTCAAGATCCTCATAAAAAAAAAAAAAAAAAGTTTCAAAAAAAAAAGAACAAAAATCAAAAGTCTCACTTTTAATTATAACTTGAAATAAATTTGAAGTCACATAAAATAATGAATTCTAAATTCTACTTATTTGACAAATTTAATAAGTAAATATGGATAATAAATCATATTTATTTTACTTTTTCAATGTAAGAACAATGTTACAGATTTTTAAAAGTTTTATTAAAAATCTTCCATCAAAGTATTTTCTTGATTACAACAAAATTTGATCAATTAAAATACATGTATTTTCAGCTACCTGCATGGTGTCTTATTAAAGATGGACAAATATAGACATACATTGACATATATTAAAATGTACATATAGTTGATCTTGGAGCAAAAACATGAATAAAATATAAGATCTGTGTGTATGAACTGAGCGCCACAGATGTTGATTGTATAAAAGGGTAATAAGCTTGGTATAATCTCCTGCAGTCAAACGTATTGAAAAAAAAATCCACATTATATAGTGTTTTTAAAGAGTTGGCACTATTGAAACATTTTATTTTCATGAAGGAAATAAATTTTGAATATATTCAATTGTGTTTCTACAAAAGTACACTGTCAGACTATACTGTTTGAAAACTGGATTATTTTATTATTCATTGGACACTATTTTCTCCTCTGGAATCTGAACAATTAATCATTACATAAAAGGAAAATCAAGTGCTTTCAAATATGAATACCTTTTCAAGCAAAGAGTCTAAAGTTTAGCATCTTTAAAAATGTTCAGCATCTTTAAAAATGTTTATTAAGGGCGGCGGGGTAGGAGAGCGCGGGGAGGCGGGGGAGGGCGTTGGGGGCCTACGCTCGTGCTCATTCTCTGTCTAGCTGTGACCCGCCGAGGCGGCGCGGAGGCAGAGGGACAGTAGCCTTCCCCGGCTACTGCAGCACTAGGTGTCAGTTGGTCCCGCCCAGAACACTCTTTAGCTCTGGATTTACTCTACCATCTTACACTTGCAGTCACATATTTTTGTTTTTTAATTATTTTATTTTATTTTATTTATTTTTGGCTGCGTTGGGTCTCCATTGCTGCGCGCGGGCTTTCTCTAGGTGCAGTGAGAGGGGTCTACTTTTCGTTGTGGTGCGTGGGCTTCTCATTGTGGTGGCAGAGCATGGGCTCTAGGCACACAGGCTTCAGCAGTTGCGGCATGCGGGCCTAGTTACTCCGCAGCATGCGGGATCTTCCCGGACCAGGGATCGAACCCATGGCCCCTGCACTGGCAGGCGGATTCCTAACCACTGCACTACCAGGGAAGTCCCTTGCAGTCACGTATTTTTTGATGTTTCCATTGTGATGCCACTAGATAAGTGCTACAATTTTCAATTTTACATATTTTTAAAATTCTAATTTTATTTACTGTTTATATATTTTATAGAGTTTATATATTTTATAGAGTTTGTTATTCAACAATTTTGTTCAAAAGTATATTTTTAATTTTCACATTTCCAATTCTCAGATTCTGGTTATGAACAGATCACTCAGTGTCTGAGATTTATCCAAATATCTGGCTACTTCTTTCAGATCACTTTGAAAGCTGTGCACTAAACCTTAGAATATAAACATCAATGATGAGAAAAATCCAAGTATAGGATTATATTTTTGACCACTATTTAGTGAGAAATTTCCCTAATCATTAGAAACTTCTTTTTTGCAAGAAAAACATAAAATATGCATTTTGAATAAGAGCTGAAATTGTCATAATTTGTTTTGTAGGACTATGATTTGGGATAAATGAGAGAAAGCAAATATAAAATGTCAAAATTCAAATATAAAATCATTCAATTTAGGGATTATTTATATAAATTTATATTATTTAACCCCTTCTCTGTTGAAAATGTTTAGAACTTTATAAGCCACCTTAATTTAAATTATGTGCCTTGTAAGATATTATATATAAATAAATATAAATATACTCATTGTATTTTATATATATATGCTTCATATAGATATTTAAAACTATATACGCATGGATGGAGTTAGAAGGCAGAAGGTATTATAAAGCATGGGAAAAAAGGAGCATTTCCTTGCATCAACAAATTCACAGGAAGGGAGCCAAATATCAGGCCTTAAATTTATAAAAGAAACAAAAGATTATGATTTGATATATACAGTTCCGATCTTACCACACACTAAGGAAGCAGTATCAGCCCCCTCCACACACACACACACACACACACACACACACACACACACACACACACACACGAAGTGACTGGAAAGAACCTTAAACTCAAAGGTTTAAATAGCTTGAGGAACTCATCCGGCTACTTCACATTGCAGTAGAATTTGGATGGACTTCATTTTCTTAAACTGCCAATGCATATTTTCATTTAGGTTGGAATTGCCTATTTGGATTACTATAACAAGTAAAGATATATATTTTTGTAAAAGAGACAAAATAAACATCTATGAAATATAACACGATAGCACTTTAATCCCAGTTATCACTGAAGTAGGTGTGCACATATTATTTTTTTTCTTTCACGAATATGTTTTTTTAAACTCTGTCCAAAACTTAAGTTAGAATTAGCTTACATTGGCCTAGTATCATCAGGCATTATAAAGGAAAATGTAGATATTTGAAAGTTTATAAAAGGTTAATTGAAATAATAAAATTATAATAATCGTTCATTTAATTGACCTTAAGCAATTTAAAATTGGAAGCAATTATACAAGCTATAGAACTGAAATATAGTGTAAGTTTTGAAGTATGTGCTGGCATAATTATGTGGAGCATCACATTTTTCTCCCATGTGATGAACAGAAAGAAAGAGTTAGAATTGCCTCAAAGGCAATGATTTCCTTCAATAAAATGCTAACTTAAGGGTTAGAGAATCAGGAGAAGTTCATCTAATACCCTATAAATAGAGGTATCAAATTAAAGTTTTAATGACATTTAATTGACCTAAACATAAAATGACTTTCCACTGTAGGTAGTGAACATAATTACAGAGCATAGCTGAGACAAAAGGCTTTGGAAAATTTAGTTTTCTGTGAACTATTTCTAGTTTTTTGTTTTTGTTTTTGTTTGTTTGCTTGTTTCTGGAGAGAGGAAGAGGGAGAGAAAGAGGGAAGCATTATATTACACATGGGTTTGTTTTTTTAAGTTTTTCATTCAATTTCTTCAATATATATCAAGGAACAGTTACTAACAAATGATCAAGCAAGATTAAATTAAACTGTTACTGGAGCAAAGTCATCTAATGGCTAAATACACATATAAAGCCATGCAAAGAGAGAATGCAGTGTCTCTAAATTGAGTAATAAGGATTAGAAAATACCGTAAAAACTTGGCTTGGACTGGGGAAATTTGATTAGATAGAACAAAAGCTATGAAACAATTTCTCAAATACTTCACAACTTTAAAAAAAATATATATAGAACACATAAATTTGTCCCCCAACTTTTAATAAACTCTAATGAGATACACTGTATTTAAATGAAGAAAATACTTGTGACTAAACATCTTCAGATTTCTATATTTTGCCTCACTAGATGACAGTCAATCTTTTTATGTCCCCAAATCTTTTATTTGGAATCATGCAGAAATGACATTTTATACACTGAGTTTATTTTATTGACTTTTAATATTAACTCAGTTCCACAAATTTTATCATCATTAAGCCAACAGGTTAACTTTTCTACCTCCTTCCCCTGCCCAAGGTAAAGCAGAACTATTCTTTCCTTCTTTGTTGGCTATATTGCATTTTATTCATATATTTGATTTAGTAGCTATCACATTTTTACCTTAAGATTTTCAACCTTCTAATATACAGCTTGTGAACTTTCTGAAATCAAAACTATGTACTTAATTTTTATCTGTACCTTAATACCGAGAAACATGCCTACATTATAAGAGGGTCTTCGTAAGAATTTATTAAAATAATTGTATTTACTTGAATCTCTTAATAATTTACTGGATTATGCCTGTTCATGCTACTGAATATAAACATAATTTATGTTCAATCATTCAGGAAGCCTATATCCTTAATTATAAATAAGGGCTGTAACTGTAAAACGTAAAGTAACAAAAGAACAAGATTAACTCACATTCACATACATACACACCCATTATACATTCTCTCATGTTTATTCATGCAATTGTCTTTACCTACAGTGCTTTCCTCTGTTACTACATGACAAACTTCCACCATCCTTTACAATCCCATAAAAATAATGAAATATTGAGACTCACTGCTACATTTCTTATGCATATTCTTCCTCTCCACTTTTTTTTTTCAGTAATATATCCTAGGATCTTACAAACAGTATCGTCTAAATTAACACTTGATTGTTCTTTAAATTTTCCAAAAATCCTTTGTATTTTTTCTTGCTTTCTTTTACCAACTTATTCCTTATATATCCAAACCTATGGCAGATCCTGCTGATTCTGCTTCTCAATCAAGTATGTAATGGACCTATCATATGATATAACATAGTAAAAAATAGTTTAAAAATAGCATACCAATAATAATAACTAGTTATCTTTTTAAAATCTTCTAACTTTTCCACCTACTGCAACTGCTTGTTGGAGTAACTGTCTTCTCTACTAGTTTTATTAACTCTTTTTTTCTGCCTCCAGTTGTTGTTTAGATAAATGATTAAGGCCAGAAGTCAGCACACTAAGACTCACGACCAATTCTCTTTTTGTACAGTTCTTTACATTTTTTTTTAAATGATGGGAAAAAAATCAAAAGAGGGATCATGCTTAGTGACACATAGAAAGTATATGAAATTCAAATTTCAGTGTTCATAGGTAAAGTTTTATTGGAACCCAAACACACTTATAAACTTATTTATCGTCTATGGCTTATTTCTCCGCATAACAGCAGAGGTGAAGAGTTGTGACGGAACAACTCACTAGAGATATACAGATGGAAAGTAAGCATATGGAAACATGTTCAGCATCGCATAAGTCATTAGAAACTGCAAATTAAAAATATAATGAGATAGCAGTATACACCTATTAGAATGCCCAAAATCCAAAACACTAACAAATACTGACAAGGATGTGGAGCAACTACCGCAGTGTAAAGTCAATCTAGTCAGAGACAGCTATAAAATTAAATATTACTGTAGTGCAATGCTGATACATAATAGCCAAAAAATAAATATTTTGAATAAATAAATTAGCTTCTTCCTGATAGCAAATGTTGATAACTTTGACGCCCTACTTCTGCCCTGATGTTGTCCTTTAGAGCCCTTGGTAACCTTGTCTAACATAGTCCTTGTACCTCCTTTTTACACTTTTTCTTCCTTTATTTATATCTCTTACTCAACTCAATGCACCTTATGATAATGAATATATTCAATAATCTTCAGATCAGCCAGTATTCTGGCATAAAATAGGCTCTCAATAAATCTTCACTGAAAATTAAATCTATTTTAATTTCCCTATCATTTCTAACTCTAAAAAACGCATTTTATATAGTTTGTCCTCCATAGAGCCAACAGAGTTCTAGAATTTTAAGAAGATACTCAAGATACTTGTCAGCTGTTAACCAGATAGTGGTTATTTAGTTTCCTTTCATCCAAAATTAAGTCATTTCCATACTTTCTAGTCAGCAAAGATCTTGTTTGTTCTTCCATAGTATAATGACACCACCATTCTTGCATTTGCTTAGCATTAAAACTTCAACTCTTTTGGCTGTCCGTGCAATATTTTCCATTTTTAATTCCCCCACTCAATGCAAGGTTATCAAAACCTATGAAACCTTTATGTATCCATGCTGACTTTGAACCTCAATATATCATGCCTGCATTATTAACATCTCCTTCTAACCTGTTTTTCTGATTCCAATAATTCTTGTGCAAATTAACCAATATAATATTATAAGACAAATATAGCCCAACCAAAATTGTACTGAATTTCTACTGCCCCCAAATTATTTATGTCAGCGTATTCAGTCACCCATAACTTGACCTTACATGTTGATCCATAGCTTGATACAAGTATTTTTATACTTTATCCTCCTGATCTAACAAACTCATTTTTTAAACCATAAACACCACTTTAGTCTTATTACACCCACGTATTTTCTCAATCTCTACTCCTTTGATGATTCAAAATACCAAATTAAAATATTTTATTCTAGTTAACAATGTTATCCAGATAATTTAGTTATAGTACATTCATTTTGCAGGTTTTTAAATAAAAATTTAGCCCAGAAATGACTTTGCCCCTGCCAAATATGCCCTCTTTGAATCAAAATTTTTCTATCAAACCCATTTGACAATCAAGAGCTCATGATTTGGTAGGAAAGACAAAGCTTTCACTAATTACCAAACAATAAATACAGATGGCAAGTGATATGTGAATGATACTTTAGAATGGTAAGTGCTTTAGAATTTTAAAAAGTAGATAATAAAATTTGTTGACTTGTGCATAAGCCTTTGACATTCGCAAAGATTACATTTATTTAAGTGTTCCAAGGACAAGCTACGGGTTAAGCAAATTATCACCCTGTGCCCTAATATAAAGCTGTATTTGCTTTCATTAATCTGATTAATTAAAAAATTAAATATTCACCTACCTATAATGCAAAAAACTTTTTTTTTCTACAATGGAGATTAACTGGCAAAGATTTGTCTCCAAATTAACTATAGAAAGAAACATGTTTAACAAGAAAATATCAATAATATGAAATATCAAAAAATATTTTAAATAGAATTGATTGTTTTGACAGAAACCAATGTAGCAAAGACCTTTCTTTAGACAATTAACCATTTTTTTTAAAAAACATGTTCATTTTATGAGATAAATTGAGTAATCACCAGATAAATTTAAAAAATCCAAAATAATTCTTACAACAGAGAAAATAAATATAATGTATTTTATCATGAACCAAGAACTTTGATATATTCAGTCAGAGAACCAAATGAAAGGTACATGTTTGACTTTTAAGGCAAAACTATTATTCAGAGGAACACTCAGTTGAAGCAATGATCTTTGTATTTTGAGTGAACAAAGTTAATAGTGAGATATAGAAATTGGAAACTTAAATAAAAATAAATCTCATATTTTATACTGTGTTCTGCATCAGTGTTAGCCATTTCTAAAATATTGTGTCAAGTATTTTGAAAGCCTGAAACCTCAGAGGAATTTTTCTGACAGAAGAGACAAGAGACAAGAAAATGTCCACTTTTTTTCTGGGTTGTGATCATCTGTCTTTTTTTGACATCACCTTTGTCTGCAACACATCCTTTCATCACCCTTTCTCTTGGTAAAGGAAATAAAACCAATTTCAGTAAAAGATATTGGATAGCACTTATTAAAATATATATATCCATTTCAGCATTATATTTAGGGAAGTGGATAAAAATATTCCTAAAGGAAGCCTTTATCCTCTAGTTACACAGATTTCAACATACTGTGTTTACAAAAAAATGATATATATTGAAATAATATAATCAAAAACACATTACTAACCAATCTATTTTTTTAACCATAAACTTATTTTAATATGTCTGAATGATTTATGAATGTATTTCTTATACTATTATAGTTATAAAATATATACTACAAATAAACAAAATATTTGCTAATTTTTATGAACATACGACACTTTACACTCTGCCTATAATTTTCCCTTCATTTAAAATGTCAAAACCTATCACTTCTGATAAACTACATGCTTGTTATCCATTTAATTTCTTCAAGAAGTTCTCATAAATCAAATTACAGTATATCTTGATGTGAACATTCAAAATGACAATTCTAATTTAAACATATCTCAAGGTTACCAATGTTGATAATGAAAAGACAACAGAATCTGAAATCTTCCTTTAAACCTATTTTTATTTTAGTGACTACTGTCACTATGTCATAACTTTCCCAGCCAAAGTAACTTCTATACATGTATTATATCTAATGTTTTGCATTCTAATCATTTCTCAAGTCAAGTTGGCCTCAATTTTGGCCCCAATAATTCATAAAAGGCAATTTTTGCCGTAATCACCAATGACCATGATATCATCATTAATCTAATTAATTCCATATCTACTATAGATTGGAACAGTATTTAATACTGTTGATCATTCCTTCCCTTTTGAGAAAGCTTCCCATTTGCTTCTGGAGCGCAGCAGCCTCCAGGCTGCCTTCCTACTTTGTTGGCTGTTCATTCTCAGTGTCCCTTGCTGCTCTGTCCTCCTTTACCAGACTTGTAAATATTAGATTGTGTCAAAGCTAAATGCTCATCCTCTTTGCTCTCTGAATGATTGTGTAGGTGATCTAAATTGCTCCTAAGACTTTAGGAGCAATTATTACCTCTAATCCAAAAATTCTAAATGTGTAACTTTTGCTGAGAATTTGTCTCTGTGATTCAGACCCATATAATCAAGAGTCTTTTAGATACTTTCCCTAAAAATATTAGCTGTTAAGGAAACCAGGAATTCTTGGACAGTAGTTGATTTTATGCCTTGAGGCAATAAAAATCAAGATGGATCTGAAATATGCTGTTATCACTAGAACTAGAGACGCTTTGAAGAAAAGCACAAGGCAATGGTAAGATCAAGTAGAATGCTAAAGGGCTCATTTTCAGTAAGTTGTAATACTGGAAACATCAAATAAGAATAATGATAATGAAGTCAGTCAGGACGAGTAAAGTAACTTAGTAGAACCTCATGAATTCATAATGATATTTTACAAACAAATGTTAATATGTAGACTTAAGGCAGTGATAATGTAGAGGTAGATTATAATTATATATCTATATTTGTTGATTTAAGTAGTGAAATGTTATAGATTTTTTGTTTCCTTTGTAAAATACATGGTAGTTTATGTTCCAATATATTCTTTTACTGTATAAGTAAAAAAAAATAGTTAAATGAAACATGTGAGTAAACCAGTCAGTTTTAAGGTCACATACAATAAGTATGCTGAAAATGATATGGTCATATACAATATGCGATTAAATGGATTATATTCCGATAGTATATTCACTAATGCTGAATTAACAAAATATCCTGAAAGAAAAGCAACTTTGCAAATTGAACCCCTTATTTCATGAGAGATGAAAATTTCTGGTGGCTCTACAAATTACAATAAATTGTTAATGAGGAATATATACATACATCTTAAAGTTTTATAGATATGATATTAATAATGGGATGAAAGTGTGCCATTATGTAACAAGTAAAATTTTTTGACAAAAGATACACAGCCCTCAGAATGTCCTTGAATTGACAAGCAAGTACCTGTGATTAGAGCAAGATTTTATCAGGAATAAATCAGATTCTGCATTGTCTGCTATTGTTGTTTTGTTTCACTTTATTTTTGATCTGGGGGAAACTAGAACAACAACAAAAAAATATGTAACAAAGTGCAGTTAACTCTGGAAAGAATAAGGCAAAAATTAATATATTTATTGAATTAGAATCCATGATGTTTACATTCAGTTAATGATATTGCAAGTTTACTAGTTTGTATTCAGTGTTACATTGTATGTAGGGTTTCTGTTTAATAGGTTTAAAACATTTAGTGAATCAACAGTCTTAGGCATAATTTTAATGAACTCTGTAGAAAATTTTAAATTTTCAAATAGATTTAAATATTGGAGAAACATGTATCTCTATTGTGTAAGTGGAACACGTATGAGAAAATAATTAATTGTCAGTATTTAAAGAAATTTATTCTTTCATTTGATGAATTGATAATGTTTTTCTTTCTATCTATATTAGCTCCCCCCTTTTTTCCTCTGGACTAAGTACTTCTCACCCTTCAAAATCCAGTTCAGTAAAACCAGATCCTTCCTGAATCCCCCAAGAAAACAAATTAACCCTTTTTCCCTCAATGCTTTGATGGCATATTATTTATACCACTGGTTCATAACAGATGTCATACTATATTATAACTTGTGTTGTATCTTTTAACCTCCTGATGGTCAGGCAACATCTTGAAATCAAGTGTTACTGTCTTACCATATTTACAAAGTATTAAAAAATGCCTAACTCACATGTGTGTTTTTAAATATTTATTAAAAGAATGTTTAAAACATTTTAATATATTAATAGTTTTATTGAATTCTTTCAGGTTATATTGCTCAACAGAAAACCATTTCAACTTAAAAATTAAGAATTCAATATATTTATTAATAAACCTTTTTATAACTGTTAAAAGCAGAAACCAAATGAATAAAACAGGCCTAAATAATGTCAAACAGTTATATTGTGACATTTAATTCATTTATTAAATTTATTTATTAAAATGATTATCCTAAAATTAGGGTAATTTCTAGTTTTTTATCCTTTATATATTTTTAATATATTATATTTTGTGGATGATCTACATTCCATATAAATCAAGACTACACAATAGAGGTTGAAACTATCCAGTCAGTACTATTCATAGATGATAATATCTCCAAAAAAACATAATCACTTTGAATGTAATTCTGAGAATAAATTTTATTTATTTATTTATTTATTTGGTCATAGATGACCAAGGGCAGCTGAAAATAAAAACAAAATGATGTGGTAATAACTATTCCTACACACTCTAGTCAATGATGTCATGCCTCTTTGTAAAAAAGAGATATTCACAGTAACGGCATGTATTATCAGAAGGTTATTGGAGCTACTTTTTTTTTTTTTTTTTCAAACATCTTTATTGAAGTATAATTGCCTTACAATAGTGTGTTAGCATCTGCTTTATAACAAAGTGAATCAGTTATACATATACAATATGTTCCCATTTCTCTTCCCTCTTGCATCTCCCTCCCTCCCACCCTCCCCATCCCACCCCTCTAGGTGGTCACAAAGCACCGAGCTGATCTCCCTGTGCCATGCGGCCGCCTCCCACCAGCCATCCATTTCACATTTGGCAGTGTATACATGTCCATGACACTCTCCCACCCCGTCACATCTCACCCCACCCCCTCCCCACATCCCCAAGTCCATTCTCTAGTAGGTCTGTGTCTTTATTCCCGTCTTGCCGCTAGGTTCTTCATGGCCTTTTTTTTTTTTTTTTCCCTTAGATTCCATATATATGTGTTAGCATACTGTATTTGTTTTTCTCTTTCTGACTTACTTCACTCTGTATGACAGACTCTAACTCCATCCACCTCATTACAAATACCTCCATTTCATTTCTTTTTATGGCTGAGTAATATTCCATTGTATATATGTGCCACATCTTCTTTATCCATTCATCTGTCGATGGACATTTAGGTTGCTTCCATGTCCTGGCTATTGTAAATAGAGCTGCAATGAACATTTTGGTACATGACTCTTTTTGACCTATGGTTTTCTCAGGGTATATGCCCAGTAGTGGGATTGCTGGGTCGTATGGTAGTTCTATTTGTAGTTTTTTAAGGAACCTCCATACTGTTCTCCATAGTGGCTGTATCAATTTACATTCCCACCAACAGTGCAAGAGTGTTCCCTTTCCTCCACACCCTCTCCAGCATTTATTGTTTCTAGATTTTTTGATGATGGCCATTCTGACCGGTGTGAGATGATATCTCATTGTAGTTTTGATTTGCATTTCTCTAATGATTAATGATGTTGAGCATTCTTTCATGTGTCTGTAGGCCATCTGTATATCTTCTTTGGAGAAATGTCTATTTAGATCTTCTGCCCATTTTTGGATTGGGTTGTTCGTTTTTTTGTTATTGAGCTGCATGAGCTGCTTGTGAATCTTGGAGATTAATCCTTTGTCAGTTGCTTCATTTGCAAATATTTTCTCCCATTCTGAGGGTTGTCTTTTGGTCTTGTTTATGGTTTCCTTTGCTGTGCAAAAGCTTTTCAGTTTCATTAGGTCCCATTTGTTTATTTGTGTTCTTATTTCCATTTCTCTGGGAGCTGGGTCAAAAAGAATCTTGCTGTGATGTATGTCATAGAGTGTTCTGCCTATGTTTTCCTCTAAGAGTTTGATAGTGTCTGCCCTTACACTTAGGTCTTTAATCCATTTTGAGTTTATTTTTGTGCATGGTGTCAGGGAGTGTTCTAATTTCATACTTTTACATGTTCCTGTCCAATTTTCCCAGCACCACTTATTGAAGAGGCTGTCTTTTCTCCACTGTATATGCTTGCCTCCTTTATCAAAGATAAGTTGACCATATGTGTGTGGGTTTATCTCTGGGCTTTCTATCCTGTTCCATTGATCTATATTTCTGTTTTTGTGCCAATACCAAACTGTCTTGATTACTGAAGCTTTGTAATATAGTCTGAAGTCAGGGAGCCTGATTCCCCCAGCTCCATTTTTCGTTCTCAAGATTGCTTTGGCTATTCGGGGTCTTTTGTGTTTCCATACAAATTGTGAAATTTTTTGTTCTAGTTCTGTGAAAAATGCCAGTGGTAGTTTGATAGGGATTGCATTGAATCTGTAGATTGCTTTGGGTAGTAGAGACATTTTCACAATTTTGATTCTTCCAATCCAGGAACATGGTATATCTCTCCATCTATTTGTATCATCTTTAATTTCTTTCATCAGTGTCTTATAATTTTCTGCATACAGGTCTTTTGTCTCCTTAGGTAGGTTTATTCCTAGATATTTTATTCTTTTTTGTTGCAATGGTAAATGGGAGTGTTTTCTTAATTTCACTTTCAGATTTTTCGTCATTAGTGTATAGAAATGCAAGAGATTTCTGTGCATTAATTTTGTATCCTGCTACTTTACCAAATTCATTGATTAGCTCTAGGAGTTTTCTGGTAGCATCTTTAGGATTCTCTATGTATAGTATCATGTCATCTGCAAATAGTGACAGCTTTACTTCTTCTTTTCCGATTTGGATTCCTTTTATTTCTTTGTCTTCTCTGATTGCTGTGGCTAACACTTCCAAAACTATGTTGAATAATAGTGGTGAGAGTGGGCAACCTTGTCTTGTTCCTGATCTTAGTGGAAATGGTTTCAGTTTTTCACCATTGAGGACAATGTTGGCTGTGGGTTTGTCATATATGGCCTTTATTATGTTGACGAAAGTTCCCTCTATGCCTACTTTCTGCAGGGCTTTTATCATAAATAGGTGTTGAATTTTGTCGAAAGCTTTCTCTGCATCTATTGAGATGATCATATGGTTTTTCTCCTTCAGTTTGTTAATATGGTGTATCACATTGATTGATTTGCGTATATTGAAGAATCCTTGCATTCCTGGGATAAACCCCACTTGATCATGGTGTATGATCCTTTTAATGTGCTGTTGGATTCTGTTTGCTAGTATTTTGTTGAGGATTTTTGCATCTATGTTCATCAGTGATATTGGCCTGTAGTTTTCTTTCTTTGTGACATCTTTGTCTGGTTTTGGTATCAGGGTGATGGTGGCCTCGTAGAATGAGTTTGGGAGTGTTCCTCCCTCTGCAATATTTTGGAAGAGTTTGAGAAGGATAGGTGTTAGCTCTTCTCTAAATGTTTGATAGAATTCGCCTGTGAAGCCATCTGGTCCTGGGCTTTTGTTTGTTGGAAGGTTTTTAATCACAGTTTCAATTTCAGTGCTTGTGATTGGTCTGTTCATATTTTCTATTTCTTCCTGGTTCAGTCTCGGCAGTTTGTGCATTTCTAAGAATCTGTCCATTTCTTCCAGGTTGTCCATTTTATTGGCATATAGTTGCTTGTAGTAATCTCTCATGATCTTTTGTATTTCTGCAGTGTCAGTGGTTACTTCTCCTTTTTCATTTCTAATTCTATTGATCTGAGTCTTCTCCCTTTTTCTCTTGATGAGTCTGGCTAATGGTTTATCAATTTTGTTTATCTTCTCAAAGAACCAGCTTTTAGTTTCATTGATTTTTGCTATTGTTTCCTTCATTTCTTTTTCATTTATTTCTGACCTGATCTTTATAATTTCTTTCCTTCTGCTGGCTTTGGGGTTTTTTTGTTCTTCTTTCTCTAATTGCTTTAGGTGCAAGGTTAGGTTGTTTATTCGAGATGTTTCCTGTTTCTTGAGGTAGGCTTGTATTGCTATAAACTTCCCTCTTAGCACTGCTTTTGCTGTGTCCCATAGGTTTTGGGTCGTCGTGTCTCCATTGTCATTTGTTTCTAGGTATTTTTTGATTTCCCCTTTGATTTCTTCAGTAATCACTTCGTTATTAAGTAATGTATTGTGTAGCCTCCATGTGTTTGTATTTTTTACAGATCTTTTCCTGTAATTGATATCTAGTCTCATAGCATTGTGGTCGGAAAAGATACTTGATACGATTTCAATTTTCTTAAATTTACCAAGGCTTGATTTGTGACCCAAGATATGATCTATCCTGGAGAATGTTCCATGAGCAGTTGAGAAAAATGTGTATTCTGTTGTTTTTGGGTGGAATGTCCTATAAATATCAATTAAGTCCATATTGTTTAATGTATCATTTAAAGCTTGTGTTTCCTTATTTATTTTCATTTTGGATGATCTGTCCATTGGTGAAAGTGGGGTGTTAAAGTCCCCTACTATGATTGTGTTGCTGTCAATTTCCCCTTTTATGGCTGTTAGTATTTGCCTTATGTATTGAGGTGCTCCTATGTTGGGTGCATAAATATTTACAATTGTTATACCTTCCTCTTGGATCGATCCCTTGATCATTATATAGTGTCCTTCTTTGTCTCTTGTAATAGTCTTTATTTTAAAGTCTATTTTGTCTGATATGAGAATTGCTACTCCAGCTTTCTTTTGATTTCCATTTGCATGGAATATCTTTTTCCATCCCCTCACTTTCAGTCTGTATGTGTCCCTAGGTCTGAAGTGGGTCTCTTGTAGACAGCATATATATGGGTCTTGTTTTTGTATCCATTCAGCCAGCCTGTGTCTTTTGGTGGGAGCATTTAATCCATTTACATTCAAGGTAATTATCGATATGTATGTTCCTATTCCCATTTTCTTAAATGTATTGGGTTTGTTATTGTAGGTGTTTTCCTTCTCTTGTGTTTCTTGCCTAGAGAATTTCCTTTAGCATTTGTTGTAAAGCTGGTTTGGTGGTGCTGAACTCTCTCAGCTTTTGCTTGTCTGTAAAGGTTTTAATTTCTCCATCGAATCTGAATGAGATCCTTGCTGGGTAGAGTAATCTTGGTTGTAGGTTTTTCTCCTTCATGACTTTAAGTATATCCTGCCACTCCCTTCTGGCTTGCAGAGTTTCTGCTGAGAGATCAGATGTTAACCTTATGGGGATTCCCTTGTGTGTTATTTGTTTTTTTTCCCTTGCTGCCTTTAATATGTTTTCCTTATATTTAATTTTTGACAGTTTGATTAATATGTGTCTTGGCGTGTTCCTCCTTGGGTTTATCCTGTATGGGACTCTCTGTGCTTCCAGGACTTGATTAACTATTTCCTTTCCCATATTAGGGAAGTTTTCAACTATAATCTCTTCAAAAATTTTCTCAGTCCCTTTCTTTTTCTCTTCTTCTTCTGGTACCCCTATAATTCGAATGTTGGCACGTTTAATGTTGTCCCAGAGGTCCCTGAGACTGTCCTCAGTTCTTTTCATTCTTTTTTCTTTATCCTGCTCTGTAGTAGTTATTTCCACCATTTTATCTTCCAGGTCACTTATCCTTTCTTCTGCCTCAGTTATTCTACTATTGATCCCATCTAGAGTATTTTTAATTTCATTTATTGTGTTTTTCATCATTGCTTGGTTCCTCTTTAGTTCTTCTACATCCTTGTTAAATGTTTCTTGCATTTTGTCTATTCTATTTCCAAGATTTTGGATCATCCTTACTATCATTATTCTGAATTCTTTTTCAGGTAGACTACCTATTTCCTCTTCATTTGTTAAGTCCAGTGTGTTTTGAGCCTGCTCCTTCATCTGCTGTGTGTTTTTCTGTCGTCTCATTTTGCCTATCTTACTGTGTTTGGGGTCTCCCTTTCACAGGCTGCAGGTTCGTAGTTCCCGTTGTTTTTGGTATCTGTCCCCAGTGGCTAAGGTTGGTTCAGTGGGTTGTGTAGGCTTCCTGGTGGAGGGAACTAGTGCCTGAGTTCTGGTGGATGAGGCTAGATCTTGTCTTTCTGGTGGGCACGTCCACGTCTGGTGGTGTATTTTGGGGCGTCTGTGGCCTTATTTTGATTTTAGGCAGCCTGTCTGCTAATGGATGGGGTTGTGTTCCTGTCTAGCTAGTTGTTTGGCATAGGGTGTCCAGCACTGTAGCTTGCTGGTCGTTGAGTGAAGCTGGGTCTTGATGTTGAGATGGAGATCTCTGGGAGATTTTTGCCATTTGGTATTACGTGGAGCTGGGAGGTCTCTTGTGGACCAGTGTTCTGAAGTTGGCTCTCCCACCTCAGAGGCACGGCCCTGATGCCTGGCTGGAGCACCAAGAGCCTTTCATCCACACGGCTCAGAGTAAAAGGGAGAAAAAATAGAAAGAAAGAAAGAGGCTATAATATAGTGAAGTAAAATAAAGCTATTGTAAAGCAAAGCTATACAGACAGAATCTCACCCAGAAGCATATACATATACACTCACAAAAAAAAGGAAAAGGGGAAAAATTAATATCTCCTGCTCCCAGAGTCCCCCTCCTGAATTTGGGATGATTCGTTGTCTATTCAGGTATTCCACAGATGCAGGTACATCAAGTTGTCTGTGGAGTTTTAATCCGCTGCTCCTGAGGCTGCTGGGAGAGATTTCCCCTTCTCTTCCCTGTTCGCACAGCTCCTGGGGTTCAGCTTTGGATTTGGACCCGCCTCTGCGTGTAGGTCGCCTGAGGGCGTCTGTTCCCCGCCCAGACAGGACGGGGTTAAAGGAGCAGCTGCTTCGGGGGCTCTGGCTCACCCAGGCCGCGGGGAGGGAGGGGTACAGAGGAGGCGGGGCGAGCCTGCAGCGTCAGAGGCCGGCGTGACGTTGCACCAGCTCGAGGCGCGCAGTGCGTTCTCCCGGGGATGTTGTCCCCGGATCCCGGGACCCTGGCAGTGGCGGGCTGCACAGGCTCCCGGGAGGGGAGGTGTGGAGAGTGACCTGTGCTCACACACAGGCTTTTTGGAGGCGGCAGCAGCAGCCCCAGCGTCTCACGCCCGTCTCTGGGGTCCGCGCTGATCGCCGTGGCTTGCGCCCTTCTCTGGAGTTCGTTTAGGCGGCGCTCTGAATCCCCTCTCCTTGCGCGCAGCGAAACAAAGAGGCAAGAAAAAGTCTCTTGCCTCTTCGGCAGCTGCAGACCTTTTCCCGGTCTCCCTCCCGGCTAGCTGTGGTGCGCCAACCCCTTCAGGCTGTGTTCACGCTGCCAGCCCCAGTCCTCTCCCTGCGATCCGACCGCAGCCCGGGAGCTACTTTTTAAATATACCTTATAAAGTAGACTATAATTTTTATGTTGGATGCCTTCATAATTCAGTGAGTCCTAACCACAAATATACCATGAATGCATAAATTGAACACAAAGGGTTCATATTTCTATTACTAAAACAGTTGAATGGCAAATTCACCCAGGTGATTGTTTTCAATATACAATTTATTTAATCTTATGAAACAATTTGATTTAACCACAAAGTATGATATAAAACAAACTTTCAATTAAAATAATCATAATTTCAATGTATATTGTTAATATATTGTATTATCACTTAAGAAAATATTTCAAATTTTGAATTATATTTTTTTGCCCTCTAAATGCTTCTTTTTAGTGGCTTTTGCTGTCTCTTTCTCTCTCTTTCCTTTTCTCTCTTTCTTTATATATACATGAAATGCAGTTTGACATATATATTTTACTAATGAAATAAACATTAAGGAAATGAAATGAAAATCTTTTCACTTACCATAAGTTGATGAAGTTTGCTATAATTTTTTGAAACTGCGTTACAAAAAAAAATATATCTACAATGTTAATTTCTGTACTGCCGCCAGGATTTTTCTTATTATTCAAGTTAATCTTTTTATAAGATGCGAAATGACATCACAGATATTTCTTCTCTAAATCTACATCAGTCAGCAATACAACCTGTGATTTTTTATTTCAGAAAGGAGTCAATTTAGTTTAATGTAACATTATTTTAAATGATCATTGAGAGATCTATAATGTGGAAAGTACTAGCAATATGAAAATATATTTGAAATATTTCAGAGAGCCTCTTGAAGGCAAATGATAATGAGTTTAATACTAGAAAGCAAATTATAGCTTTTCAGTAGAGTGTTCGATAAGAAAAGGAAACGTTAAATGTAATGGACAAATGGAAAACACTTTCTGGAGACATAATGGGTATTAATATTTTAATATCTAAGACAATTAAAAGAAAAATAGAAATGCTGCAGCTAAGAAAAGTGCAAGATATTTAATATATTAGAAACCACATTTAATTATTAAAAAACTAAAAAAATCTAGACAAAATCTTTAAATGTATAATAAAATCATATTGACATACATATATACATGTGTATGCACAAAGGTATGCTCATTAGATAAATATAATTAAATATTCTAAATATTCTTTTACATTTACAAGATTTAACTCTCTTCTTTTACTAAATTGTACAGTTTTAATGGAAAATTTGCAAGGAATGTTATCCTGTTCTAAGGATTCAAAGATGAATCAGGCCAAGTTCTTATATAGAAAGAGATGGCTATTATATGTGGGTGCTTAATATACCATATCTAAGAATTATTATAATTCATTATAAAAAAAGATACCACCGAAATGTGACTAAACTGTTGTAGGTATAGTGTAATAGATCTAATAGTGTAGAAAATTGGGGGACGTTTCATAATCAAGTGGTGTTTGAGGTATATCTTCACAGATAAGTAGGACTACTCATTTGACAGCTAATGAGAAACATGGCTATAGAAAGTGGCAATGATGTCTGTAGAGGTAACCTTAAAGAATCACAGTCATTTAAAGTGTTCAGATGATGCAGAGTACATGAAACACTGGCAGAGTTGAAGCTGAATATTCAGGGATCAGACCATGAAAGGTTTCATATTTCACATGCCACAACAAAAAATATTATCACATACTCAATGAGATGTCTTCAACAATTTTCAGTAGAAGACTCCTATGAACAGATCTCTGTATTGGATATTTTAGCACTGTGGAGGATTAATTTATGGAGACTTGACAGAGGCTGTTGAAATAATTTGAAAAATCATGAGGCCCTTAATTAATGTGTGGCACAGAGCATGGAAGGAAATAATTGATGCAAAAGATATTTAAGAAGAAGGACGGCCAACCTGGCAATGAATTGAACATGGTAAATGAAAGAGAAGAAGAAATTAAGGATAACTGTGATTACACATTTGATTTCTCAAGATGACCTGGAAAACTAAGCAGATTATCAAATCTTTTTGTTCTAAGACTTATGACCAATGAACAAACACTTCAGGAAAGTAATTTGAGTATATTTATTTATTTTCCATACTCCTGTTGCTTTTAAATTTTTTAAAGCAGCAGAATAACTTGATCAAAATAAGTTGTAAGTCACTTGTGGAACTCCCCTCTTTGAAGCAGAATGCAGGTAGATTGGCTTTGTACCATGTATTTCCTTCTTGCCCATAATGTAAACCCCTTCAGATGCAACTACATCACTTTGTGTCAAAATGTACAATAAGTGGACAGTTTTGCACTATATTACACACACATTCCATATACACTGTATCATATAGATAATCACATATACAAATGAAATATATATGCATGCATGTGTGTGTATACATATATGTATATATGTATATATATATACAAACATATATTACACACATATGTGTGTATGTATGCATATACACAGACTTTAGTATAGATCAATTACTCTTCTATACACTAAGGCATGTATATGCCTTACCTTATACACTAAGGCATGTATACATGTACATATACATATAAGGCATGTATATGTGTATATTTTTATACTATATGTAATACATATTATATATGTGTATTTCTGTAGATTTAAACAAATAAATAGTCTCTATTGGGTTAAATTACTTCTAAGTCACAATTACAAAAATTAGATCATATGTTTATAGTCAGACTAAAATCATATCTCAATTCAGACCCTATTAGTATTGATCAATTACTCTTATATACACTAAGGCATGGCATCATCCCATTTCATTTTTAAATATCTGGAATTAGGTATGTTATTCATAACTGCTAAGATATAATACTTGTCTATATTCTGTCATTATTTCCATCCATACTTTTTTTTTAATTTAATTTATTTATTTTTGGCTGCATTGGGTCTTCATTGCTGCTCATGGGCTTTCTCTAGCTGCAGAGAGCAGGGGCTACTCTTTGTTGCGGTGCATGGGCTTCTCATTGCAGTGGCTTCTCTTGTTGTGGAGCACGGGCTCTAGGCGCGCGGGCTTCAGTAGTTGTGGCATGCGGGCTTAGGTAGCTGTGGCACACGGGCTTCAGTAGTTGTGGTGCGTGGGGTCAGTAGTTGAGGCTCGCGGGCTCTAAAGCGCAGGCTCAGTAGTTGTGGTGCACGGGCTTAGTTGCTCCGTGGCATGTGGGAGCTTCCTGGACCAGGGCTCGAACCTGTGTCCCCTGCATTGGCAGGCAGATTCTTAACCACTGTGCTGCCGGGGAAGGCCCATACTTTGGATTAATGATATTCATTACACAAAATTTCTAACAAAGAGAATACTGTTTCATTGTTATCTATGCTATCTATTGTTAACTGTGATGCACATAATTGTAACAAATTAATTCAGTTTGACATGATTTTATAGGGCCACTCAGAGAGTAAAAGTTGAATCGTTCTGTCAGATAAATCAAGATGAATCAAGCATCATGTGATCTAGAGTCTACACAGAATTAATCAGAGCAAGAATCTTTTTACCACTTTATGCCCATATGTCAGTCAATTCATTTGTGTTGTGTTATTTTTTTCGTGTTTGTTTTTTCTTATCTATGCACCTATGCCAACACTTTAACTATGCTCACAAATTCATTTTTCTGAAAATAGGTTAAGTTTGAATTTTCAAGATATGATTGATAAATGTACAAAGAAATAGTTGGAAACACTCATTAACCAGGAAAACTATTAACAAGCAAATATCTTAGCTGTAATCACCAGACATTAAATGAGAAAAGTGATAGGAAATTTCAAAGAATTTATCTTGTATAAGTGATTGCTTAGATTAAATTCACAGGGAAAATTATACCTATCTCTTCCAAACATGAGCACAGTAATCCTTGATAAATTTAGTGAGTGAGTGAAACATGCTATCTTGTTTTGAAAGGAAAAATCACTTGATTACTTTGATGACCACAATCATTATACCTATCTTATTTTTATGTTGTAATCTTGCTTTAAAAATCATCATTATATGATATGGTTGTTTATTTCATGTTAAATAAAACTGAGCAATGCAGCAATTGAGAGCAGAACAATCATGAAAGTAAAAGAAAACCTGTTCAAATGTCAGAAGGCAGCTGCTGCTTTGTATTTACTTATGAAAAAAGGTGTATAATTTAGCATAAATGTTCAAGAAAAAAAACTGTGTCTTTCATATAATATATTGTTGCTTTTATGAGGTATATTAGTTTTATAATCCAATTAAATTCCATATAAAGGATTTTTAGCTATCCACTAGTATTTAATAGTTGCTCTTTTATAAATAGGTTCAAAATTATAGATTATTTCTAATTAACATCCAGTTTGCATACTTTTGTTATTTACTGAAAATTATATAACCAATTTTATATTTAGTTTTCCAATAGATACCACAGCTTTATTTTCTTAAGAAATTATAAGACTAAATGTGCCTGATCACTCATTTTTTAAAATAATTTGATATGATTTTCATATTGTTTAAAATAAAAAATAGTGTAAAAATACTTAGGAAACTTGTTTTAGGTTAGTCTGTTACTCAGCTACGTATCTGATAAACATAGCAAAATGTTGATTTTGTATTCCAAATATTAAGAAGACATTAATATTAAAAGCAAATAATAGAAGACAAAGATTAGCCAGTACCATTGCCTGAAGGTACATTCATCCTCCTTAGTATAATATCACTCACATTTTAGGAAGGCATAATTCTATGGTGAAAGTTTATTTAAATGTTAAGACTAAAATAAGAAGTACCTTAGCATTAGTCCTAGAAATATCTAATTTTTTTTTTGTAGTTAAACATAAGGATTTTACATTTGACTTGAACCATTTACTTGCCGTATTTGATTTGCTCTGAGTTTCCAAAATTATGTAAATCATATAGAGAAAATTGATATAAATGTGTGAAATAAAATTTTAATATATATCATTGTCATTCCTTAAAAATACATTATTTCCAGAATTTTATTTTTCCAACATTGTATTGTAGGACATTCAACAAAGGCAGTAATTTTTGCTAAAAACACATAAAACTATTCAGTTCATAGCAAGGATAGAAAGTGTTTTTAGCTACTCTACATCCGATGCCATTATTTATTTCAGCATATAAAACATATCTATGCATGTGTGATTTAGATAAAAATACGGGAAAATTCAGAAGAAAAGTAACCAATAACATTTCAAATTTCAATATGCCACAATGTTCGAATGAGAAACATGCTTTAAAACTTTAGTCAAAAATTATCCACTTACGTATTTCCAGAGTGAGTCTGCGTGTGTTTGCATATGTGTGTGTGAGCCAAACAAATTTCAGATTTTATATTGTAGTATTTAAATCCCCAATACAAGAATGTGTTCATATACTCGTGTATTGGGTCTGAAAATATAATATATGGCATATATTTGCTGTTATCTATTTAAATAAATCTTTTAGTTTGAGAGAAAAAATAATCACGTGCATTAGTTGCATCTATGATGAATTGAATATTTAGGCATATAAACAACCATTTAGGTTTATTTTAGAATTACAGCAGTAAGTAACTAAAAACAATTTTCTGATATTTTCTTTCATTCTAGACATAGACTTGTTGAAGCCCTTCATAATCAACTCTTTTGATTCAAGAGTTAGTACTTTAGTATTTCTGTCAGATTGGCATTTTCCCCAGAATTTAGAGTACTCTTCTTCCCCTATAATGTAACAACCAGCATTTAGGTGAACACATTTATAGTTAGACCTACCTTTTTTAGTCTCTTACTCCAAGGTATGGTTATGCAAAAAAGTGATGTCAGCCATGATGGAGTTTAAATTTCAGGATGTATATTTAAAGAGTACCCGTCCACTTTCTTCTGGAAGTTTGGGAGGCTCATTTGTGGCTAGGAAGTGATCTTGGTCCATGACACGAGGTTCTCAATCTAATGTTGATGGAGCATAAAATTAAATGCAGGATTTCTGGATTCCTCTGATGAGGTATACCATAAGTGTATCGCTTACATCTTGAATGTATACTTAAAAGAGAACTAAAATTTAGTCTTGTTTTTCCAGTGTTGTTCTGGATCTCACTTATGTAAGGATAACAAAAGTACTAACTAATCCATTATCAGTTGTAGTTCAACAATTTAATAACTACATGATTCTGGGGAAAAAAAATATATATATATATATATATATATTCTGTTCTTTCCAGCTAGTGTGTCTATATATCACAACTAGTAGCCACACAGATGAGATATGATATATTTCCATTTCTTCACTTCTCAGAAATTAATTTTTAAACTAAACATAAACTTTACTCCACTTGTGAGTGCAATGGCCATATATCTTCAATTGCCAAGGACAGTCCTGGTTTATTCTCGTTGATACAGAATTTTTTTTTTTTTAATTTTTGAATTTTATTTAATTTATGTTTTTATACAGCAGGTTGTTATTAGTCATCAATTTTATACACATCAGTGAATACATGTCAATCCCAATCGCCCAATTCATCACACCACCACCCCCACTCCACCGCTGCTTTCCCCGCTTGGTGTCCATACGTTTGTTCTCTACATCTGTGTCTCAATTTCTGCCCCGCAAACCAGTTCATCTGTACCATTTTTCTGGGTTCCACATATATGCGTTAATATATGATATTTGTTTTTCTCTTTCTGACTTACTTCACTCTGTATGACAGTCTCTAGATCCATCCACGTCTCAACAAATGACCCAGTTTTGTTCCTTTTTATGGCTGAGTAATATTCCATTGTATATATGTACCACATCTTCCTTATCCATTCATCTGTCAACGGGAATTTAGGTTGCTTCCATGACCTGGCTATTGTAAACAGTGCTGCAGTGAACATTGGGGTGCATGTGTCTTTTTGAATTATGGTTTTCTCTGGGTATATGCCCAGTAGTGGGATTGCTGGGTCATATGGTAATTCTATTTTTAGTTTTTTAAGGAAACTCCATACTGTTCTCCATAGTGGCTGTATCAATTTACATTCCCACGAACAGTGCAAGAGGGTTGCCTTTTCTCCACACCCTCTCCAGCATTTGTTCTTTGTAGATTTTCTGATGATGCCTATTCTTACTGGTGTGAGGTGATACCTCATTGTAGTTTTGATTTGCAGTTCTCTAATAATTAGTGATGTTGAGCAACTTTTCATGTGCTTCTTGACCATATGTATGTCTTCTTTGGAGAAATGTCTATTTAGGTCTTCTGCCCATTTTTGGATTGGGTTGTTTGTTTTTTTAATATTGAACTGCATGAGCTGTTTATATATTTTGGAGATTAATCCTTTGTCCGTTGATTCGTTTTCTCCCATTCTGAGGGTTGTCTTTTCATTTTGTTTATGACTTCCTTTGCTGTGCAAAAGCTTTTAAGTTTCATTAGGGCCTATTTGTTTATTTTTGTTTTTATTTCCATTACTCTAGGAGGTGGATCAAAAAAGATCTTGCTGTGATTTATGTCAAAGAGTGTTCTTCCTATGTTTTCCTCTAAGAGTTTTATAGTGTCCAGTCTTACATTTAGGTCTCGAATCCATTTTGAGTTTATTTTTGTGTATGGTGTTAGGGAGTGTTCTAATTTCATTCTTTTACATGTAGCTGTCCAGTTTTCCCAGCACCACTTATTGAAGAGACTGTCTTTTCTCCATTGTATATCCTTGCCTCCTTTGTCATAGATTAGTTGACCATAGGTGCGTGGGTTTATCTCTGGGCTTTCTATCTTGTTCCAATGATCTATGTTTCTGTTTTTGTGCCAGTACCATATTGTCTTGATTACTGTAGCTTTATAGTATAGTCTGAAGTCAGGGAGTCTGATTCCTCCAGCTCCATTTTATTCTCTCAAGACTGCTTTGGCTATTCAGGGTCTTTTGTGTCTCCATACAAATTTTAAGATGATTTGTTCTAGCTCCGTAAAAAATGCCATTGGTAATTTGATAGGGATTGCATTGAATCTGTAGATTGCTTTGGGTAGTATAGTCATTTTCACAATGTTGATTCTTCCAATCCAAGTACATGCTATATCTCTCCATCTGTTGGTATCATCTTTAATTTCTTTCATCAGTGTCTTATAGTTTTCTGCATACAGGTCTTTTTTCTCCCTGGGTAGCTTTATTCCTAGGTATTTTATTCTTTTTGTTGCAGTGGTAAATGGGAATGTTTCCTTAATTTCTTTTTCAGATTTTTCATCATTAGTGTATAACAATGCAAGAGATTTCTGTACATTAATTTTGTATCCTGTAACTTTACCAAATTCATTGATTAGCTCTAGTAGTTTTCTGCTGGCACCTTTAGGATTCTCTATATACAGTATCATGTCATCTGCAAACAGTGACAGTTTTACTTCTTCTTTTCCAATTTGGATTCCTTTTATTTCTTCTTCTTTTCTGATTGCCATGGCTAGGACTTCCAAAACTCTGTTGAATAATAGTGGTGAGAGTGGACAACCTTGTCTTGTTCCTGATCTTAGATGAAATGCTTTCAGTTTTTCACCATTGAGAATGATGTTTGCTGTGGGTTTGTCGTATATGGCCTTGATTATGTTGAGGTAGGTTCCCTCTATGCCCACTTTCTGGAGAATTTTTATCATAAATGGGTGTTGCGTTTTGTCAAAAGCTTTTTCTGCATCTATTGAGATGATCCTATGGTTTTTATTCTTCAGTTTGTTAATATGGTGTATCACATTGATTGATTTGCATATATTGAAGAATCCTTGCATCCCTGAGGTAAATCCCACTTGATCATGGTGTATGATCCTTTTCATGTGTTGTTGGATTCTGTTTGCTAGTATTTTGTGGAGGATTTTTGCATCTATATTCATCAGTGATATTGGTCTGTAATTTTCTTTTTTTGTAGTATCTTTGTCTGGTTTTGGTATCAGGGTGATGGTGGCCTCATAGAATGAGTTTGGGAGTGTTCCTTCCTCTGCAATTTTTTGGAAGAGTTTGAGAAGGATGGGTGTTAGCTCTTCTCTAAATGTTTGATAAAATTCACCTGTGAAGCCATCTGGTCCTGGACTTTTGTTTGTTGGAAGAGTTTTTTTTTTTTTTTTTTTAAAGGAATTCCTTTATTTTTATTATTTATTTATTTATGTTTGGCTGTGTTGGGTCTTCGTTTCTGTGCGAGGGCTTTCTCTAGTTGTGGCAAGCGGGGGCCACTCTTCATTGCCATACGCCGGCCTCTCACTATCGCAGCCTCTCTTGTTGTGGAGCACAGGCTCCAGACGCGCAGGCTTAGTTGTTGTGGCTCACAGGCCTAGTTGCTCCGTGGCATGTGGGATCTTCCCAGACCAGGGCTCGAACCCATGTCCTCTGCATTGGCAGGCAGATTCTCAACCACTGCACCACCAGGGAAGCCCTGTTGGAAGATTTTTAATCACAGGTTCAATTTCATTACTTGTGATTGGTCTGTTCATATTTTCTATTTCTTCCTGGTTCAGTCTTGGTAGGTTATACCTTTCTAAGAATTTGTCCATTTCTTCCAGGTTGTCCATTTTATTTGCATAGAGTTGCTTGTAGTAGTCTCTTAGTATGCTTTGATTTTCTGCAGTGTCTGTTGTAACTTCTCCTTTTTCATTTCTAATTTTATTGATTTGAGTCCTCTCCCTCTTTTTCTTGATGAGTCTGGCTAATGGTTTATCAATTTTGTTTATATTCTCAAAGAACCAGCTTTTAGTTTTATTGATCTTTGCTGTTGTTTTCTTTGTTTCTATTTATTTCTGCTCTGATCTTTATGATTTCTTTCCTTCTGCTAACTTTGGGTTTTGTTTGTTCTTCTTTCTCTAGTTCCTTTAGGTGTAAGGTTAGATTGTTTATTTGAGATTCTTCTTGTTTCTTGAAGTAGGCTTCTATAGCTATAAACGTCCCTTTTAGAATTGCGTTTGCTGCATCCCATAGGTTTTGGATCGTTGTGTTTTCATTGTCATTTGTCTCTAGGTATTTTTTGATTTCCTCTTTGATTTCTTCAGTGATCTCTTGGTTACTTAGTAACATATTGTTTAGCCTCCAATTGTTTGTGTTTTTTACGTTTTTTTCCCCTGTAATTCATTTCTAATCTCATAGCACTGTGGTCAGAAAAGATGCTTGATATGATTTCAGTTTTCTTAAATTTACTGTGCCTTGATTGGTGACCCAAGATGTGATCTCTCCTGGAGAATGTCTGTGTGCAGTTGAGATGAAAGTGTAATCTGGTGTTTTTGGATGGAATGTCCTATAAATATCAATTAAATCTACCTGGTCTATTGTGTCCTTTAAAGCTTCCGTTTCCTTATTTATTTTCATTTTGGATGATCTGTCCATTGGTGTAAGTGAGGTGTTAAAGTCCCCTACTATTATTGTGTTACTGTCGATTTCCTCTTTTATAGCTGTTAAAAGTTGCTTATGTATTGCGGTGCTCCTATGCTGGGTGCATATATATTTATAATTGTTATATCTTCTTCTTGGATTGATATCTTGATCATTATGTAGTGTCCTTCCTTGTCTCTTGTAACATTCTTTATTTTAAAGTCTATTTTATCTGATATGAGAATTGCTACTCCAGCTTTCTTTTGATTTCCATTTGCATGGAATATCTTTTTCCATCCCCTCACTTTCAGTCTGTATGTGTCCCTAGGTCTGAAGTGGGTCTCTTGTAGACAGCATATATATGGGTCTTGTTTTTGTATCCATTCAGCAAGCCTGTGTCTTTTGGTGGAGCATTTAATCCTTTCACGTTTAAGGTAATTATCAATATGTATGTTCCTATGACCATTTTCTTAATTGTTTTGGGTTTGTTTTTGTAGGTCCCTTTCTTCTCTTCTCTTTCCCACTTAGAGAAGTTCCTTTAGCATTTGTTGTAGAGCTGGTTTTTTGGTGCCAAATTCTCTTAGCTTTTCCTTGTCTGTAAAGCTTTTGATTTCTCCATTGAATCTGTATGAGATCCTGTCAGGTAGAGTAATCTTAGTTGTAGGTTCTTCCCTTTCATCACTTTAAGTATATCTTGCCACTCCCTTCTGGCTTGTAGAGTTTCTGCTGAAAAATCAGCTGTTAACCTTATGGGAGTTCCCTTATGTGTTATTTGTCGTTTTTCCCTTGCTGCTTTCAAAAATTTTTCTTTGTCTTTAATTTTTGCCATTTTGATTACTATGTGTCTTGGCGTGTTTCTCCTTGGGTTTATCCTGTTTGGGACTCTCTGCACTTCCTGGACTTCGGTGGCTATTTCCTTTCCCATGTTAGGGAAGTCTTCAACTATAATCTCTTCAAATATTTTCTCTGGTCCTTTCTCTCTCTCTTCTCCTTCTGGGACCCCTATAATGTGAATGTTGTTGCATTCAATGTTGTCCCAGAGGTCTCTTAAGCTGTCTTCATTTCTTTTCATTCTTTTTTATTTATTCTGTTCCGCAGCAGTGAATTCCACCATTCTGTCTTCCAGGTCACTTATCCGTTCTGCCTCAGTTATTCTGCTATTGATTCCTTCTAGTGTAGTTTTCATTTCAGTCATTGTATTGTTCATCTCTGTTTGTTTGTTCTTTAATTCTTCTAGGTCTTTGTTAAACATTTCTTGCATCTTCTCAATCTTTGCCTCCATTGTTTTTCCGAGATCCTGGCTCATCTTCACTATCATTATTCTGAGTTCTTTTTCTGGAAGGTTGCCTATCTCCACTTCATTTAGTTGTTTTTTCTGGGGTTTTATCTTGTTCCTTCATCTGGTACATAGCCCCCTGCCTTTTCATCTTGTCTATTTCTCTGTGAATGTGGTTTTTGTTCCACAGTCTGCAGGATTGTAGTTCTTCTTGCTCCGCTGTCTGCCCTGTGGTGGATGAGGCTATCTAAGAGGCTTATGCAAGTTTTCCCAGAATTTTTTTTTAATTTAAGTATAGTTGATTTACAATGTTTTGGTAATTTCAGGTGTACAGAAAAGTGATTCAGTTATACATATATTTTTTTTCAGATTCTTTTCCTTTATAGGTTATTATAAAATATTGAGTATAGCTCCCTGTGCTATACAGCAGGTCCTTGTTTGTTATCTATTTTATATACATTATCCCCCCCTTCCCCTTTGATAACCATAAGTTTGTTTTCTATGTTTGATACAGAATAATTCTTAAAAGCACCCTCTTTTACTCTCAAAATTGCCTTACATGATCATTCTATTTATGAGGCTTCCTAAGTCAGGAGCATTTTTAGGGGCTTTGGTTAAGGTATCATAGGCTATCTGTGTTTGCTAATCGGTCTTACCCGAAGAAAAAGGAACTTTCTCTTATCTTCATGGCAAGAAATACTTTTACAACTTTGAGCAAGGCACCCATTGAAATTAGGGTCCTATATTCTCATAGAGAGGAAAGGATAGGGCAGTCTTCCTTGATGATTGCATATCAAAAAGATGACTCCCAGGTGCTTGAGAAAGATAGTCCTGGATTATAAACCTGGCAGGTAACTTAAGAGATATTTAAGAAATTGTGATATATAGTTATAGATACTATTCACCTTTTAAAAAAAAAAGGAGATCGTGCCATTTGCAACAACATGAATCAACCTGGTAGACATTATGCTAAGTGAAACAAGCCAGATACAGAAAGATAAAGAATGACAGGATCTCACTTATATTCGGAACCTAAAAATGTTGAATACAAAAGCAGAGAGTAGAATGGTGGTTACGAGACAGGGAGGTGGGAGAAATGGGGAGATGTTGGTCAAAGGGTACAAAGTTGCAGTTTTGCAGGATGAAAACATATCTAATGTACAACATACATTACACATCTAATGTACATATCTAATGTACAAAACATATCTACATATCTAATGTACAACACGATGACTACGGTTAATAATACTGTATTATATACTGGACATTTGATAAGATAGATTTCCTGTGCTCTCATCACACACACACACACACACACACACACACAAAAGGTGAGGATATAATATGTTAATTAGCTTGACTGTATGACTATAACAATTGTTTCATTATGCACATGTATATCAAATCATCATGTGATACATTTAAAATATATACAATTTTTATTTTAAAGAGAAAAAAGAAAGAAACCAGGTAGAACATAAAGGAAGTATGATACATGACCCTTGCCCTCAAGGTATTTACTGTATAATCAGAGTGAAAGGAAGAATGCTTACTGATGGTCAAAGACACATGGACCATGGTATTAATTGTAAATTATAAAATAGAAAATTAGAGTAATTCCAAGATTTTTTGTCCTTTCAGTAGTAAACTGGATGTCACTGGAAAAAAAAAAAAAGATTTATATTCCAAAAGGGACAGAGAAAAAATTTACAAGTTTAAGTTTTCCATAGTAAATGCTCTAAGAAAAGAGAGAAGGAGCTCTGTGGTCAGGCTATCTGGATTTTATAAGGGCAGCTGTGAGAGGGAAGTCAGGAGGCTACAGAAGGAAAGAAGTCTGTCTAAAGTTTGGTTAAGCTGAGGGAAATATTAAGGCAGTTTTGGTGCATATATGCTCTTTTTCGATCAACATTTTACAGAATAATAATGTAATATTAACAGACACAGCACCTGTGTCTTTTGAAAATCTTTACTAATTGCCTTGTGGTGGTCCTTGTTTCCATGAATAAAATCCCCATTAGTTTCCTTCTTTCTTTTTCTCCCATCCTTCCTCTCTTTGTTTTCTTTCATAGTCAACCATCAAAAATACTAACTAAATTAAATACATTATAGTGAGTGTGCTTGCTTGGGCTTGTAAAGTGGTAGAGGCAATATGCTATTTATTTTAAAAGGTTTCAAGAGAATTTACTGTGGCTAATTATTGCTAATAACACAAAAATTTGAAGAAAATTCCGACAAATAACTTTTTTAGACACTTCACAAACTCCTGTAAGGGAAAATTAACTATTTGGATAAAATGACAGAAATTCCTTGAAATCAAATTGGCTCTTTAGGAATGATTATTTCTGTGATTTGAAAATTATCTCATGGATTTTAACAAGTAGATTAATTTTTTTTCAGCACACACTTCACTATAGTTTTATATACAAAAACTAAGCACCTTTTGCTTTTCCCAAACAACTCATAAAGGAAAAGTAAATTTTATTAACATTCTAGTTTAATTCTTTACACATATATGATACAACTTCATCATTGAGTGAATGAATGGGAATATTAAAATGTCAGAACACAAGCACATCACACAAATAATAGTAAGTAATTCTGTGCTTTTCTTAGACTAAAATATGAACATCTGCTCTCAGCTTCTCTCGGCAGGATTAAAATTTCTTCTTAGCCCTATCTCACTCCAGCTTGTTTTCACCTCAGGAGGCCATAAATGCCTCCACAAAACTGTGAGCTTCTGGAGCAGGAGAGGACTTGAGGCTGTATTATATGTACAGTTTTTACAGAGCTTTGTGGTTCAGCTGAAGTTCAGAAAGACTTTAGTGAAGAATAATTTGGAAAGGTGTCAGAGACTGTAAAGTCAGAATGAGATCAACCACACAGGATAAGCCCGAAGTATATCTATTCCTCCTATTCAATATCTAATCACAGTTGAACATCCAAACTTAAGCCTGAATATTTTGGTTTGTGTTCTCAGGATTGCAACTTGGGGCCTTTATTTTAGAGATATCATAGCTTAGACATTCTCAGTGTGATTTTCTATTGATAAGTGGCTTGTGAAAAGTAATTTTCTGATGAAAGAAGAAAACCTTCAAAATCCTCTCTTATGCAATCATAAGAACTAAGGCTCTTTTATCAGAATGACACATCCAAGGATTCAGTGGACAAAGAAAGAGGAGTAACCAATCCAAGGAAGCCCTTATATATTACAAGACAGGATATTTAAGTATTTGCTCCCATTGTACGTGGCAAGCCATACATATGGTAGAATTCAGTTCTTTAAAGCCATTGCTTGGCTCTTGCTGGGTAAATGGGGAAAAAAAAAAATGCTTGTATTGAAGAATATTAACTTGTGGAGTGTAAGTTCATCCTGTGAACAAGCATGACAGCCGGAGCATGGGAAAGGTGTTCAGTGTTTTTTCAGTGTCTATTGTCCTCATTGTGTTTGTGTTCTCTCCACCCCTTTAATTAAATGTGCAGCTCTTTTATTTTCCCCATTCACTGGGTTATCTCCCCAAATTTGCATCTTTATAAAGTGGGACCTAGTCTTTTTGATCATTTGCTTCAGTGAGCATAGGTACTAAATTCTTGTAGGTTCAACTATTTCTTTCTAGTAAATTTAATTTATCAGCATGTAAAAAGCTATTGTGATTGGCTGATAAATAAAAGGTTTTGACTCTTTATATAAACAAAATGTTTGGAATCATATTATATGTCACATATTTTAATTCATTATATTTATATATTATAGTATACTGTTAATATAGTATATGTGTATGAAAATCTCATAATGTGAGTAGCGTTCCTTTTTCACAGCCTTTGTTCAAAAATGAAGTAATCCTAACAATCATTTAGAAATAAAAGCAGAATGGAGTATTCTGTTTCTGTTTTTTTTTTGTTGCTTTTGTTTTGTTTTTGTTAACATGTATGAAGCCAAGTCAAGTAGTTCACTATACCCTATCTACCAATATAAAAAGATTTTGATAAATATAATCCATTAGGAAAGCTATCAAGTGATTACTATTCCCATTCAGAAATAAATGCATAAATTATTTAATATACCATAAACATTAGAGATTATCATACATCATATATAATGATTTTGAACCACTCTATCTGCTAACCAAAATTGAAAATATACATGAAATTGGCTCCACTTCCTAGCTTCCACAGACCACAAAATCTACTTAGTGATCATATTAAATATTTGCATTCTATTTCTGAAATATCCAATATTGTGTTTATTTACTTTCTCCCCTGCATAGTAGGCAAACAAATTCTAATTTGCATGGAGTTTTCATCCAGGGTCATAGCCTTTGATTTCTTATTAAAATATTTCATGTTACTAACAATTAGTTGCTAATAAAAATTACTTACTTGAATTATCTACAGTTCCAATACCCTGCATTTTTTGTCACAAAAACAATTCTAAGAGTGAATCACCAAACCTGTATAATTTTTTTTTTATTTCTATGGACTCTTACTGTTCAAATGCATGTATAATATGAATTAACACTGTAGTGTTTTTTCCTAAATATTTCCTCAAATATATCTTTTGTTCTGAAAGGGATTTAAATCTTATCTTGAAATAGATAGTTTAAAATCTCACAATAGGAAAATAGATGATAGATAGGTATTCCAGTGTTAAAGAGGCACTATGGACACATTTATATCAGATTTACTAAAAAATAAAAATAAAATCATCCCAGAAGCCATCATCTCTTTATCGAATTAAATCCCTTTAAAATGCATCCATAATTATATAATGGTTTGAGTTAAACAGAATTTATTTTTTGTAATCTTAACTATATGAAGAATCTTAAAGGCTGACTAGCACATCATTTATTAGCATCATACTCATTGGTAAATTCACTACTTTCTACCTAACATCAGGAAAAATACAAAGATATCTGCTTTTATCATGTGTATATAAAAGTCTGTTGAAGATTCTAGCCAATGTAATAAGGTAAGAAAAGAAACAAAAAATATATAAATTGTACAGAAAGAAGTAAAACACTCTCTTTATCTGCATCATCAATTGAATAGAAAAACCTAAGGAGTTCACAAATATTTGACAAAGCTAATCCATGAATTTGACATGAGAACAGGATGTAAGGTCAATAGAAATCCATCAATTGTATAACTATATACTAGAAATGGAAATTTAGAAAATATTTTTAAAAGCCCTATTCACAATATTATTAAAATTGGTATAGGAATAAATTTAAGAGAAGATGTGTAAAATCTGCATAATGGAAAATATTAAATGGGGTTTAAAGAAGTCCTAAATAAAGGGAGAAATATACTGTAATTATGGATTGGAGGACTAAATATTGTTATGATGACAATCCTCTGATAATTTTTCTATAGATGTAGTGCAATATCATCAATATCCTAATAGACTTTTTTGAATAAATTAAAAATATTACTTTAACATTTATAGGAAAAGGTAATGATCTAGAAGAGCCCCAAATTTTTTTTTAAATGAAGATCAAATTTGAAGGACTTACACATATTGATTTCAGGAATTATTATAAAGCTACAGTAATCAAGGCAGTGTGGTATTGGCATAAGGATAAACACATAGATCAATGGGATGGACTAGAGCGTACAAAGAGAGACCCTGACTTATGTAGTCTATTGATTTTCAAAAATTCACTGAAGTAATTTCATGAAGAAAAGAAGCACTGGGAATGTTTTGTATAAATATATGAATTCCTGTAAACTACCTCCCAAAGATTTTGGATATGTAGGTCCAAGTTAAGGCCCCCAAATTCGGATTTTTTACTTCCCAGGGATACTCATAAAAACAAAACCTTTTTTTGCGGGGGGTGGGTCAGGGAGACAATAAACTAAGCCTTAGTCAAAATAATGACCGTGGTGAGTGACACTGGGCAAAGAAGGTAGGAAAATGCCATGTCCTGATGACAGTGTATGAGATGCCTTGTGGGTTATTCCTACTATCCTTTATCTCTCATTCCATCCCAACCCCAAGCACAACTAAAACATTCACAAATATACTCCTACTAGACATATTGTGGGCAGTTTTAGACCTTTCCATAGCCTAATTGCAGAAACTGGGCTTCGAGGTGTTCCCTGTTTCACCTTTTTATGTTCCTTAGACAGTTGAAGTTAGTCTCTCATCTTCCTGGTTCCACATTCATCCCATTAGAGTTTATCTCTACATATCAACTCCTGTCTAGATTAGGGCAATAGTCTCCTTATACATATAAACCGATCCTTCTCAAAAATGTTACAGATCATGTTACTCTCCTCCAAATCCTTCAAAAGCTTTTATCTCAGTCAAACTAAAATACAAAGTGCTTACACTGAACCAGAGGACCATATGATCTGCCCCCACTCCCTGCTTCCAAGACCCTACCACACTGTTCTCTCTCCTTCAACCATACTAAACTTTCTGTTACTCCTCCAACTTCCACAGCATGTTTTACTTATGATTCCCTCTGGAATGTTCTCGTAGATGTTGAGGAAGGCACTGCTGCATGAAACACTCCAGAATTTCTTAAGTTTCTACTCAGATATGCTTTCCCTGAGCCAAACTATCTAAAATAATCTTACCTGGAACTGGCTGCATAATTTGTGGAGCCCTGGGCAAAATGAAATATGTCATCCTGTGTTAAAAAATGGTTAAGAATTTTAAAACAGTAAAAGCAGAGCATTAAGGCAAACACAGGGTCCTTCTGAATGCAGGGCCCTTGTGACTGAACAGGTCAAATGACCATGAAACTGGTTATACCCTCACCCCATCCCTTTTATTTCTAGCCTCTTAATTTGCTTTAGTCTTATTCACATCCCCTAGTGGCATATGGTGTGTCATTTATGTATTTATTTATTATCAATTTATCCCCAGTTGGAAGACCAAAGAAATAATTTTTTTCTACTGCCACATTCATTATGCCTGAGAGTAGTAGACAATCAGAAAATAGTTGCAGATTGAATAATTGAACTGAGAATAAAAAACCTCTAAATCACACATTTGCATTACTATTGCTTCCTATACTATCATTATTGGGAAAATTCATGGTGGAAAGAGATTATTTTTAAGGATTAATTATAATTTAATGTAAAACATAGTAGCTTATCTTTCTTCATAATTACGGTTAAAACAATATTTTAATGATAAAGTAGCTGAAAATTATTTTATTTAAAAGCTCTGTCTCACTTTAGATAGAAATCTGAAATTACACAGTTATAAAAGATTTAAAATGTCTTCCACTGACATTCAAAGGTAAAGTTTCAGGCTAGGTTTTATTTTAACTTTAAAAATTCAAAAGATGTGAGTACTGCAAGAGAGTGTAAAGTGACGCATTCAATTCTCATCGACTCCAATCTTACAGATCATAGCTGTAGGGCATTTTTATTAACTTTGCTTGAATACATCTCTTCTGTTGGTTTTAGTCTTTGTGAAAGTTTCTAATTTCATAAGAAAGTAAACCTTTTAGTATTAAAGTGAGTAGACTATATGATCTATCAATCCCTTAGGTAATATATTTCTCAAGTTTCTGAATAATTATGACCTTGAAGATGAGGATAAACCAGACAAAATCTACAGGGATTTAAAGCTTTTAGAGTTTTATACCCTTGGTCTGGCGGGATGTCCCCGTGGCAAATCTGCTTGCAGTTTGAATGAAGATAAAACATGTCCTACATTAGAGAGCGATGCCTCTGCTCTTCTCATACAAGTAACAATGAAATAATAGCATAATTTCAATTATTATGACTATTTTACCATATACATTTTAATATAGTAAATTTATATTTATTATGCAATATTAAATTCATAAAATTTTATAAATTCATTAATTTTATGTGTATTAAATCAATTAGAATGTCTGTTGTATATATTCTAACATCTGTAGAAACTTTTAAGGAGCAGACAGGTAGAAAAATGGTTACCTTACACACATATATCTATAGATGTATGCATATATATGAATATATATGTGTATATATATGTATATACATAAGGCACATAAATTTGTTTCAAAATCTCAATTTGTTGAAGCATAAATATGATTTGGTCTAATTTTTTCCAGTAACTGTTATCAACCATGTTCTGTCGAACAACTTTTTTTTCCCTGATAAATGGTCTCCTTTATAGATATCTCAACCTGCTTCCAATAGCTGCCTATATAATGTTGATTATTAAGATATTTTAGTGTATGGTAATAGACTTAGTGTCTCTTTAAAATGTCAACATAATATCTTAAGCCCTCTTATTCTTCCCATGAAGGCTGGGTATATATGGTCCCGATAGCTCTGAGTGGGATAAAAGAGACATTTTATGCTCCCTTGGTCTTCGTGGTCCTCATTTGTTCTGAAAGAAAAATGTATTTGTTTACTGGTTTTTCTAGCATAACTACCTATAATCATCTGTTGATTTGCTGATTCTTTGTATAGCACTGGCCTGGGATTTGTTTTCTCTATATGACAGGCATACAAAATCTAGCTCTCTCATAGGGATGTATTGCTGACTTCTGGAGGGTCTGGGGAAGCCTCCATGCACAGTTGCTAGTGCAGGAAGTGTGTCCAGAGCTTAGCTACTTATGGACATGCGTGGTCATTTCCATTCCATTTGGAATTCAGCCTCTCTTTACCTGGTATATGACCCTCTCAGGTAAGACCATTGAATACCAATAAACCTACACTCATGTCCATATAACTCTCTCAGAAAAACTATATATCTCTCACCCACCAAACATCTACAATGCAGGCAGCTCCACCAGGACTATCTCTCTTAGCTCAGTTCTCTGTCTTCCTCATTTTTCCACATTTCAGCATTTTTCAGACCAATGATCAACACCAGCATCTTGTTTACTGTTAGGAGCTGTTTGGTAAGTCCCACTTTATAAAATTGAATGACAAAAAGTACACAATAAACCCCTTCCTAGTGGAGAGGATAAGGCTAAAGAATCATTTCTACTGTATAATTTCTACATCCATATCACTCTAATTGAAGACTTCCTTCTTATTGTCTGAAATGATCTTATATTTTTTGATATCCTACTAATTGTATTTCTTTAAACCCTGTCATGGAGAATGTAATCATTTGTTCTCAATATAATGCTGTCACCACTATAATCCCTTTACTTTTAACAGAAAACAGCATAAGATGTCTCAAGTGTTTTTATTTATCTTCACCTGTTAAAAGCATGGCAGTTCCACTTATCTGGTGATTTCATTCAGAATTAAGCATAACAAATTCATAAAATATGGGAAAATTTAAAATGGTAATAAAAGTAATGAATACCCTCAAATAAACTTTTGTTATAAGCAACTACAGAGTACAAGTAGTTATGTAATAAATTATACAAAAAATCTTATTGAAAATCAAATCCAATATCATAATTTCTCAAGTAAGAAACCCAAATCCAATGCAAGACAAAGATACGTCACTGTAATCTTAAGTTTGGAGGGCAGTCCACTAGATCCTCGTGTCAGTTGTGCAAAGAGAAAAGATATATTCCTTAGACTGCTGTTCATTACCCTGCCTCTCCTATTTAGTTTTTCACTTAATTTCTTTTTATTTTATCTCTGATTACAAATCCAGGGGATATCATTTCAATGTTACTTAATAGTTGAAAAATGTATTAGTTTAAGCATAAGAAAAATACGTCATTTTTAGAGAGTATGGTTATTATCACTGAGAACTGAATCTTGGTAAGTCAATATGGTGTTAACTACCTAAAACTAATCAGATAAACTAAGAACAGTTACTTAAATGGCTCTTATTTATGGGCTAACGGTTTACACAATCTAAGTGCATTTAAAAAAAAAAACTGTTGACAATTTAATAATATGTGAAGAGATAGCATTTACATAGACTCATACATGGAAGCAGCTAAAATAAATATTACTTAAGCTTCTAAATATTTATGATATTGGTTAATGATTTTCTATACATATAATCAGAGCACTCTTTCACTATGTTTTTAATAAATACAGTTATTTTCTTGTGTATAGATTTTGTAACTTGACCCATCTACTTTTAACCATAAGTCCACACTGACTGAAGTAACACCTTGCTTCAAATTTATGGCAGTGGGATAGAATTGTTTTGGCATGTTCACATACCTCCATTTAAAATGTTAAGTCATAAGATCTCTAGATCAATTTAAATTAAAATTTGTAAGCTCACTTTTCACTGAGTGCCAATTATATATCTGAAATTATAATAGGCATTATAACAATTATTTTTAAAAGGTAAAAATTCAAATTGTTTATCTAAGTGAAAAATATTTAAACACAGCTGTTGATTCAAATATTATTTTGATGTAAAAAATGCTATGAGAATCAAATAGCATTTGTTAATTATTAATAAACTGATTTTATGCATTCATATATATAAATTTTAAGCTCCTTTATTCTGTAAAAATAATGTTAAGAATGATCACAGAAAGAAAATATAATTTAATTATCATACATAATTTATAAATTATACTTTCTGTAGCCATTAAAGTATTCTCTGAGTGTTTTTTACCCCCCCCCCCCCAGAGCATGGAAACAAAAAAAAGGGACTTTCTAATTAGTCTTTTTTTTTTTAAGATGGGATTTTATTTATTTATTTTTATTTATTTATGGCTGTGTTGGGTCTTCGTTTCTGTGCGAGGGCTTTCTCTAGTTGCGGCAAGTGGGGGCCACTCTTCATCGCAGTGCACGGGCCTCTCACTACGCGGCCTCTCTTGTTGCGGAGCACAGGCTCCAGACGCGCAGGCTCAGTAATTGTGGCTCACGGGCCTAGTCGCTCCGCGGCACATGGGATCTTCCCAGACCAGGGCTCGAACCCGTGTCCCCTGCATTGGCAGGCAGATTCTCAACCACTGCGCCACCAGGGAAGCCCATCTAATTAGTCTTTAAGTAAGCAGAATTTAAATGGAATGTTCATATTACTCCCTGAAGATTCTAATTAATTAGGTCCTGCCCTCTAATGGATTATTCCTATAATGCATGGGAAAAGAGACAAATAAAAATAAAATTATAAAACTTGACTAGATGTAGGATAATTGAAGGGAATTCAATCAGCAGTTTAAAAATTATATTGAGAGTCTAATTGAAACAAGGCTTAAACAACACACTAGAGTGTATAATTGTGTTTAAAATTCTTTAGGTTTTCTCTGGACACACTTCTGAAAGGGTGTCTCATTATAATGTGCAAGCACAGAATTCATCTGGAAATTAAAATCAGAAATTATTTATTTTGAAACATTATCATCGATTAACATAAAAATATAAATTTCAGTTAAATACGTAATGTAATTTTGGGGGGCAATTAATAAGGGCAAATTGGAACATATACTAATTAAATTTTAATTAGACATTTTTGCATGATCAGGAAAATTCAAACTAAAGTTTCATATAGCTGTTGTTATTGTATGATATTTTTCCTCCTGCTTTTTAGTTTGATTGTAATGATTATATTCACCTTTATAAACAAAACAAAACAACAAAAAACATAGTTAAAGTCAAGGACCTTTTATACGTGAAGGAAACAGTGGGTCTAATGGAATGCCATTTTAAAATTAAATTTTATTATTTTGCTCTCTTAGCATAATATCTCTAGGTAGAGAATAAAAGGAAACATAAAAAAAAAGATCATTGAGATACATTGTTAATAATAGACTGTGATTATACACATTAACCAGAAAATGAGCCTTTCCTATTACTGCAACAATATAGGTCAAAATTCAACTCAAACTAAAATTTAATAATAAGAAATCATGAAGGAAATTAGGAAACTATTTATAATTAATTTTAAAAAAACCAATAAACCAACACTTAGAGGATGCAGCAAAATTAGTGCTCAGAGGGAAATTTATAGCTGAAAATGCCTCTGTTAAAAAAGGAGAAAGGTCTTAAATCAGTAACCAAAACTTCTACCTTAGAAAACTTGGGGGGGAAAAAAATAGAGAATAAATCCAAAGGAAGATAAGATTTAATGAACTTAAAATAATTTGAATAGATGAAAAATTTGAGTACTAATATTCTTAGAAATTAGATGAAATACAGGACTGATTTGTTTAGTGCAAATCTTAGTATAAATCTTGCACTCATAATTATTCATTATTATAGGTTGTCAGTGCAAGAAAAATTGAACTTATACATAGTGTTTGGTGAATGACTTGCTAGAGCTTTCCCCTGGCCTCCAATGGAGAATGTCAGAAAGTGCCATCCATTGGTCACTGAATGTTGCCACCAAGACAGACCAGACACTGAGAACTGGCACATTCTAAGCATTTAGAAATGTCATTTATTAACAAGCTATAAACTTCAAAATAACAACATCAATTGGTATATAATCAACAGCCCAGACTAAATCATTTGGTGAGAGCTTGACTGAAGACAATATCCTATTATATATCTTTTGCCTGCAGAGAGTTGAGAAGGTAATGCCAAATTACTAGAGATACCATAATTAATGTCCTTCTTAGTTTGTGTTCAGAAGAATGGCTCTGGGTATGTAAAGCTCCATGTCTCAGTCAAAATTTTGGTAATAAAATATCCAATAACAGAAAATTTGAGAGGCTTAAAGATATAGAAGGCTTTAAAATAATAATAAATTAATTTTGGTGGGAAAGTGCTTGTGCATATTTTGTATTTTATGTACTGAAAATGTGTATATGAAGTTAGGCCTGTTTAGAGTAACAGCATTATGAGTAATTTGGAATGTGTAACAGATTAATAAATGTAAAATTATTTTAAGCTGAAATCTTACAGTGTTTATTCCTAACATATTGAAATATGTGAAAAGGCTTAATGGTTCCCTTATTTGCAAGGTTATTTTATTAAATTTTATAGCAGTATTTAGTACTCAGGAGATTTTCTTTATTGTCAGAAAACTGAAATACTTAAAATAGTATTGAGTTAATGAATGTAGTTTTAAATATTTTAAGATATTTAACTCAATATTTAAATGGGACTAAGCACTCTTTAAAGACCTTTTAAACTTAATGATTAAGTAAGTTTAGGTTTATAAAAACAAAAATAATTTTGTAAGCTTAATTTTGAAAGAAGGCTTTAGCTTTCCGCTGCCCTGTGGTGTCTTTAGCTTTGGGAAGGAAGGAATATTTTGTGTCCTCCCCTAAATATCATGATTTTACACCTTATAGCACTGAAAGTGAGAGGATCACTGTTATCCTGCTCACCACAAAATGATTCTAAGACGCTGATCACCAAGGCAAATGTTAGTTGAGTAGTCATGTCTTATTCTAGTCTCTGTGGTTTCAACTGCTGTGTTTCTCTCCAACTTCAAATATTTTAAAAGTTTTCCTTATTTAGGCAGTTTTGCCTGATCAAGCCTAAAGTATAATTACGTGCTGTGAAAAACACTATATCAAAATAGAAAGAGAGAAAATCAAAGTTAATGGCCTTTCAAATTCAGTATTCTGTCTCAAATAATTAACAAGAGCATCAGACACCTGAGGACATGGGAGACTATCAAACACAGAATCAAAATAAATCAAACTGATAAAAAGACAACCAATTTTCAAATTGTTCCAAAATATATTATTACTTATAACAGGAAGGACTCTGGAAATCTTCAGAATTTTGAAATCCTAATAAAAGATCCTTTACAAAATCTAGCAATTATCTTGTTGGAAACATACTAGAAGAGCTTATTGGAATCAAATTTATCTTTAGTTGTACTTGTGTCTCTAAATCCAAATGATTCCTTTTTGTCCAGTGCAGGTCACAAAATTGAGCTTTTGGTAGTTACTAGGGCAAGCAAATCTATACCAAATAGATTTCCTTTTCTTACATGTCTTTTCTCTTCTGAATTTGTCAAGGATCTTGGTATTCTAACCAATGATATGCAATTCAGCTTTTACAAAAACTGTTTCTATACTCTATATCTCATCAAAAGTTTTTTAAGTCTTTTTTACTAGTGAATATTTTCAGTTATAATATTTTGTGGTTTGGGATTTTGTCATCATTTGACACACAAATTATCTACATACCATTTCCTCCTTTGAAAGAGTAGCTCATGATTTTTGAAAGTGTAATTATCACTTTTTATATCAAATTATAGTCTAACATATTTTACTAAGAAATTTGTAAAGACATATCATTGGTCTTCCAGATAGAAATCACTTACACTATTTCCATCTTTATCAGACTACTAAAGTATTAGAAATAAGAAATGAGTTCTAAAAATCGTTTGACCAAAATATGTCAAGGCAAACCTTAAGTGGCCTAAAAATTTTCCTTTACTCTAAATTGAGCCTGCAATGACTTCAAACAGAAATAAACAAACTAATAAATAAATAAACAAAAAAATCCTATAATGCATACAAAGTTGCAATAGAAAACAGCATGAGATTACTCTCACCCAATCTGTCAAGCCAAATAATTAACAGTGCATGTCTCTTATGGCAATGGTTCATGTTATTGCAAAGCTCATGTGAATTGTTCCTTAGGATTTGTACCCTTATGAGTTAAGCTCGTATAATTCAGTCTGTAAACCATTTTCAGACATAACCAACAACCTCTGCCATCTGCTATTCCAATAACTTTGTTCAGATTACAGAACAACAAAGGGACCCTTCTTCAAGTAAAGAGACTTTTCTTGATTGATGTTGTAAGGACCTACCAGGTTCTTCTGATCATCTATACTACAGTTGAATACGAAGACTTTAGACTGAGAAAATCCATCATACTACATAAAGTTATCTGAACTAACCGACAGCTCAGAATACGAGTCTCTGTTTTGTCTGATCATGATGCAGCCATATAAATATAAACAGGGTCAAAGAAACAGTGTGAGCTTGAATACTTTAGACAAAATCATTATGAGAAGTAATCACAAAGGAAGATGACTCATTTAGGAAAGGACCCAGCTATTTTGGGGTCAATTTGAAGGTGACCTTTACTACTTATTAGTGACTAAATGTTTTTCAACTGCTTTTTAACCCAATAAAATATGCAATTAAATCACTCCCCAAATTATACGGAGATGCAAACCAGCTTTTAACACATTTGTAATGATGTAGACAGGATGTAGACAGACAAAAAAGAAAACAGATTAGAAATAAACAAAATAATATAAACCAAATAATAATTTTATAATTACTTTCTTTTGCAGAATATTTTGTAGACATTAGAAACTCCTGAGTTAAATAATTGTTTTTATTAGATGGAATAATAAAATGCTGATGAAATATGCATATATACATATGTATACATACATATTAATACACATATTTGTTTATATAATATATAAATATATATTATTTATAATATATTTATATTATATTATATTATATTATATATTTGTAATATATATGTAGATTTTTATATATGTATGCATGTTGTTAATGCAGATATATATGTATTTATATTTGTTATTTGCCCATATGACCATATTTTTTCTTATTCTTGCTTGCTGGTTAGATTGTTTTCTCTCTTGATGTAGCAGTTCCTGTACAAATACCATTGTCCTAAATTCAGTTTCCCAAATACTGCATGAGTCTAGTGCATAAGAACTCTGATTGGTCAAAAATAAGTTTGTCTCTTGCAAATCTACAAATATCATGTTATACAAGTGTAGACATTAGATTTACAGAGTTCATTATGCCTCAACTGTTCACCTCATTCTACTTTATTCCTTTCCAGTTTGATGCAAATCCCCAAATGCCATTAAGCAAAATTTTAGAAAGCTTGTCATTGTGAGGACTTCTTCAAATTCAGAAAATATTTCACTGCTCTAAATTCATTATGTTTAACACCACTTAATTTTTATATTTAATCCCTGAATTTTGTTTTGAAATAAATGACTAGAAAGTTAATACTACGGTTATACTCCCATAGTTTAACCCTGGAAAGTCATCCCCACTGTATTTAATATTATATCAATTGATATATTTGACCAGAGTATTATGCAAAACTCTTAAATTCTTCATTTTATAAATTGACTTATCATAGTTAGAATTTTCTCTTACCTAACAATGATACTTCTACTTCTGCAATGTTCTTAAAGGATTAACTATATCAGTAATAATTGTACAGTGCTAGGAAAATCAGGCAGGATATACTGAGCCAAATATCCATTTAATATGCATAACTACTGCAATCCCAGAATCACCTTTCCAACATTATAATAACTATAATAACTGGCTATGATCTGACTCTGTGGCAAAGCCCTGGCTGGAATTGTAGAAGCACTTAATTTGTAGGATACATCATAGGAATCACCTGCATAACTCCATATAGAGTAAATGCCCTATAGAAAACTTTTTCTCAAACATACTTACTAGTGTTGAAATAAATTTCTCCTGCCCAGGATCCCATATCAGCAAACCAAACTTTTGTGTTCCAATAAATGCTGTGCTTGAACAGAAACACAGTATATTCAGTCATCCAGTCCCCAAATGCCAAGCTAACTCTGGGCTTTATACTTATTTCCTTGTTTCTTACCATAAAAAAGATTGATTGTGTAGTCCCAACCAATCAGTTATTTTCTATTTTTCTCTTCCTTGTTCCATACTCTTTATCCTATAAAAGAAACCTTCTATCTTATTTTGCAGTGCTCTTTAAGAAGTGTTTAATAAAGTTTGTTTGTATTCCCTAAATCATCTTTATTAATTATTCCTTAACAGTTTTTGGTCAAGAGGGTGGGATCCTAAGCCTACTGCTAATGGTCTGCAGGAGGATACTCACAGGCAAGGCGCCTTCTGAACACTTTGCGTTCACTCTTCCTCTCGGTGTCACTCTCATATTTGAGCTCCTCTCCCTTGCTTGCAGCTCTCCGATCCAAACAAATGTTGTTTAAAATAGATTGTTCTCAGAAAGGTTCTGGGTCCCCATGAGATTTTCAAAGTAGTTATAGTGGGAGTCTGCAGTGGGTGGCAGCCATTTAGGGATTCAAGAAGTAGGAATGCCAGTGTCCACAACAGGTGACAGCAGTTAGGGGACTCACAAATACTCGAGATTAGTCCACGCATAAATCAATGGGGGACCTGGGGAAATAAATTAAGACAAAAAATGTGAATTGTTTTGACCATCAAAATCAAAATTTAAGTAGGCACAAGTCAGACTATTAAAAGCCATTAGGGCCTCCACCATTATAAAAAAAATCTGTGGAGGGAATTATATATCTGTTGCTTAAGGGAATCGTGGAAACCAAAGCTTCACATTTCATGGGCACAGATCAAGTACTTAAAATCTATGAGAGCACCTGCCACCTAACTTTAAGACTTTTGAGGTAGGAGCTAGGATAAGTTGGCCACAGAACAGGTTAGATAGACACATGAGGACTATTGTCATTTTATATCTTTTGTCACAAGTACATTCAGTGTGAAATTCCAGTTTTTACAAAGCCTTAAAACAAATGTCATGTACCACAGGATTCTGATGATCCAGCTTTTCAATAGCCAGTTAATTATGCCAGAAATCAGAATAAAATTAATAACTAACATCTTTAGAATTTTTTAACTCAAAATTGTCAAGCAAAACACGTTCTGAAAGTCAATTTTCTGAAATTACATAATACATTAATTTTTCTGTTCCTTTTTCTTCTGGAAAACTTTGTTATTATAGATAGAACCAATAAAATAACCAGAGAAACAAAGTTTGTGTAATTCATAGTACGTCGTATGGCCTAGTGTCAAGAACTAGTGACACTATTCAGAGTGAAAAATACTCCAGAAAATTTTTTCTTCTATCACCAAGCACCAAATTTTGAAGGCCCAATAAAAAACGTTGTTCTGTCTTCTTATACTTTGGTATTATTTCCCCTAATTATTTTATGTCTCTCCAAATCCGTTTGCTCATTAGATTTTGTAAAATTTGTTTCACTTGTAATTCTCACATTGATTTTCATGGCTGTCACAATGATATTTTGACAGAAAGATGCCAAGAGATACAGTTAGAAGAAGTCTAGTTTGTTAGGACAAGGAAGGTAGAAAATAATGACAATTTTATTTATGGAGCTATGGCTTACAAATTCCCCATAGGGATTTATCACTCTGGATGATAATCCATGGTTAAAAGAGTAACAATTCTGCCAGGTTAGATATCTCTTCAATTTTCACAGACAGATTTTTTTTTTATAGGTTCTTGGAAGCACCTCCTTTTCTGACAGTTTTGAATATACTAATCATGTGTCTGTGGTCACCATTTATAAGCAACTTACGAACATTTGTTGAGTGTTTACAGAAATACTGGCTGGATAAGGCAAAGACCATACCTCAGGGCATTTTTCAGAAGACCCAAATTTCAGACTTGTATGATGTCTGGTTCCACAGCTGTGCATTCATATTATTGTTTTATGTGCACCTAAAGACTACTTTGTACAATTTTCCCTTTATATCCTCTTTCATCAAAATGCATTAATAGTTCTGCCTACAGAAATCAAGTTGTTCTGACATGTACTATAGTGTTTCAGAAGTTATTACCCATGCTCTATTACTAGAATTTATGAACTAGGTGATCTCTGAATCTGGTTACTGAGTGTGTTCTTATGTTTAAATCATTATATTGAAGCATCTAATATTTTATAACCCTTCTCAGATACCTAATTTAGCACTTTATGGTTGGACTTTTTTTCAAGTGTGTTTTGTTAATTTTTATGGCTTTCCATTAATTAAACAAGGCATTTCCTATTTTAAAAATACCCACACTTTTTTATATGAAGGTGTCAAGTATTACTGTCAAGTCCTTAGGTAATTATGGAAATGAAAAAATACATATGTACATGTAAGTGTGTGTATATATGTATATATATATAGAGAGAGAGAGAGAGAGAGAGAATTTATTTAAAAGTCCATCCAAACAATGGATTTTTAAAAATCAATTATCTGCTCTACTTCAAGAAATAAACTGAATAAAATAAACTATCAGTTCAAAGTGGTAAATGTATCCATTTGCTGTAGACAAATATGCTACACTGAGAAAATTCTATAACCAGCTTTCCTTTTCTTATGTTTTGCTCACTAAGAAGTCTTATGATCATAATAGAGGTTACCCAGTTATTTGCCTCCAGAGAAAGCATGCATGTTGGGTAGATATGAATATTTAATCTTCTTAGAAGTTTTATACCTTATTTTAAAATATTGAGAAGTATGATGGTTGAACATCAATGGTGATTTTTTCATGAATAAACAAGCTGAGCCTCTGAGAAAATAAATAATTTAACCTTATAAAACTACTAAATGACACCACTAGAACTTGAACTAAGTTCTTTGGGGCTGGGGCTCAGGTTTACTTCCAATAATGAGGAGTAAGTAACTCTTTTAAAAAATTTTAATTCCATATAGAAAAAAAAAAATGACTCTAATCCTGGAGATGTCCACATTAATTTCAAAGAATCTAGGATTTTAGTACTTACTCTTGCTCTAACTACTAAGTTCATTATCATCATTATACTTCCCTAATTTCCTCATTTTATTATGATTAATCATTGGTTACCTGATGTACATGAAATTATAAGCATGCAACCAAAATAATATCTGTAAATCTTCCAAAGTATATTAAATAAGTATTTATTACCTGGTATGGAAGATCATGATCTGGCACAAAGTAAGCAAAATTCATGTAAAAAATAATATATAAGTTAATTTGAGAAGATACTAGCCACAAAATTCTGAAAGATATAAACAATTTCAACATACAGATTCATATATTATGATGCAGAAGTCTTTCATTTTTCACCTTCGGTAATGTATTAATCAGTGAAAATCACAAATAATATAGCAGATACTAAGACGTAATCATAGTACATATCATATCCCACACTAGAAACCCATTCAGTGTAGCTTTCCTTCCATATAGCACTCAGGTCCTATTTTCTCTGTGATATTTTTGTGACTAAAATAACAAATCTTCCTCTGACATCCTATAGTCTTTATTGTGCTAACAAATCATTTGCCGTTTACTTTATACTTACTGATTGATGAAAGCTCCTTAACTCTGTCTACTTGGATTTACTACATATTTTTACTGACCTCCATGAATCCTCTCCCTTTTCCAATAATCCTATCCTCTGCAGGAAACTTTTTTCTCCTTGTCTTCATTCCTTGTCAGTACAAAGCTAGGAAACCTGCTGATATTTTTTGAACAGTTTCTACTTATCCACCTATTATTTTTGTCTTCCATTTTTCTAATAATAGGGGATATGTCAGAAAAATCCATGGGTGAAATATCAGAGAAAAGCAAAGGAAACCTACAGGCCAAATTGTGTTTCAAAGTTTTTACTAAAAAGTCAGCTACCTCCTTGAATATACTTTAATAGAGATATTTTAAATTAGCTACTAGGGAAAAAAGGAGGCATATAACTATGAGAACAAGCATTTTTTTAATCTTAGATATATAAAAGCAAATATTTCAAATTATAAAATAGATTTTTCAGTGTAGGCAGGGAAAGGGTTTGAGTGAGCATTCAGAATGAGAATGAAAGAAGGGTAATCCAAATAAGATGATGTAATTAAAAAACAGCTTTACTTACTGTTTTATGTCCTAGAACTAGTAAGAGAGATATAAATGGCAACATATTTCTCCACCAGATATTGAACATTTAAGCATCCAATTTCTCAGTTTAATGTCTTTCTTTAATCTCTAGACTCTCTTTTCTATCCCATTCTTTGGTCACATAATAGAATGTTTAACTTGACAATTGTATACCTTTAATAAGGTGAGTTGAAGACTGTGTTCTATAAGGACAGCCTCCTATTAATTCAAATTACTTGGTGATTACTCCCAATGCAACTGTCATGAGTCTCACTGGAACTAATGCTCTTCCCTCTCTACTTTTTTTTGTCTCCATAAGAACCTGTCAGCCTTTTCTCCCTTGTACTCAGCTAAGCTTGTATAGTCTATTTACTTCAACCATTTTTATGTATACATTATAAATTTCCTTGCAAGATTATTTTTTAACAGAGTTGTTTGGCAATGCCTGACCCTGTCTTAAACCCAAGCTGATAGGTACTACTGAAGAATGCTTTACAAGTGCCTCTACAAGGTCATGCTTATTGACTACCATCTGACCCTTAATAATATCTGGCAGCTCTCTTCAAATATTTGTGTTATGTTGCTCTCACACTCCCAAAATAGATATTTCATACTGCTTCCATTTTTAACATTCCTTTAATCTTTTTCTCTATCATCTAACTGATAACAAGCTTGTTTGTTTTATAGTTAATTCTTACATGTATGAAAACAACCATCTACAACTATAACAGTATTAGCTCTGTCATGTCTTTACTCCATTCTCTACTTTGCAATGAGGGCAATATTCATAAAGCTTAGGATTCTCTCCTAAGATCATAAATAGCCCTGAAGATAAAATATTTTAAAAATGATTTAAAGAACCATCAAGATCTGAATTTTTCCTACATTTGGAAATTTATCCCATATATCTTACTCTCATTACTAACATCCCATTTTCAATATTTGCATTGTCCTCTGGCCTTCAAGTTCTATGGACCACTTCACTTTTGTTTTCAATTATGTTCCAAGTATTTTTTACAGTAGGTGGGGTAAGCAGACTAATGACTCTCCAAAGATATTTATATCCTAATCTTCAGGAAATTTGAATATGGCAAAAGGGACTATGCATACTTGATTAAATTTAGGATCTTCAGCTGGAGCAATTATTTTGGAATATGTGGATGGTCCCAATATAATCACAAGGGTCCTTTTAAGAGGGAAGCAGATCATCAGTTAGAGAAGATTTGAAAATGGAAGTAGGCATCATTTGCTATTGCTGGAAGAGGACCATCCTCTAGAAACAAAGGCAAGGAATGATTCTCACCAAGAGACTCCAGAAAGAAAATCAGCCTTGCCCACTCCTTTATTTAAGCCTAGTGAAGTCCATTTTTCAGGCATCTCCTTTCCAAGATTTGTAAATAATAAATCTGTTTTAGTGCGTATTTTAAGCCACTAAGTTTCTGTCAATTTGTTACAGCAACAAAACAAAATCAGTACAGTAGGTGTCCAATAAATTGTTAAGTGATGTATTAATTCTTTAGACACATTTTAGCATGTCTGAGGGCAAAAAACTTTGAATTACAAGGGTAAGATTCCAAAGAAGAAAAACAATTGAGTATACACGAAAATTTAACTTTAAACTCTTGTCGTATTTCAGTTTGTTTCAATGACATTTTCCTTCATTTAAAAAAATTATCCTTAAGATTAGATAAAAAACAATTTTTTAGAAAAGTTATTATTCTCTACATATAATTGAAGTATTTAAAGTATTAAGTAAAAATTAAGACTATATATACTGTGATTATTTACCTCATATTTCCTTAGTGATCTATTAGATATTTAGATTCTCCAATTTTATTTATAATAAACACAAAACTATGACAGTATTAGACTCACTCCAAAATAGAAATGTATCAATATTATATATTTAATATAATGATTACAAATAACTAAAATTATAAACAATTTTGAGCCATTTATCATATTGACACAATTTTTAAAAGTTTCAGCTACAAAAGCAAGCATCAGTCAGAAAAGGAAAAAATAAATAAATACAGGTATTTATAAATATGAACTAATTTGAATTACTTGGTTGGAAAGTGAATATTAACATACTTCAATTTACTATGAACAAATATTTCCTAAAATAAAACATCATGTTTGTACATCTTGCAGCACTGAAAAGACTCATTTTGAATTTTTTCTAGCTAATTTAACAAGTGTTGCAACTAAAAATTTTTCTCAACTGTTAGAGAGGTATTCACATGATCATTACTGATTTCAAATCAATACAATTGTGTAAATAATTGTAATACTATTATTTAAGGATTGCTTGTTTTTATCTTGAATGATTTGGAACTTTTCCTCTAATATCTTGCAGTTCTTTCCTAATTAATGTAAGTTTTCAAAGGAGAGAGACAGAATGATGTATTTTCATTTAATTAGTCATATGCCTATCTTAAGAAGGTTCAATCTGCTTCTAAATCTATTTAGGACATATTTCTGTAAGAAGAACTATCTCTCAGATGTTACTGCAGTTCAGATCTTAGAGTTAAGCTATATGTTTCTGGTTCTCATTGGTGTATATGGAATATAGATTATGTCAGAAGGGAGAATAAAAAGTGTAAAACTACATGGTTTTGCATGTCTAATCTATAGGCACTATGTTTGCAACAATGAATGGTACCCAACTATGTCTTCTATTTCCATTGGCTGAAAGCAGTAAGAATAATGTGCTCAGCAATCCTTCAAATAAAGTAACCTACTCAAGCGAGGGGATAAATTAGTCCCACCAATACTGTTTTCATATGAAGTCCATTATTATGGGAATTATAAAAATGAAATTATAAATATGCAATGATGTGACTTGAGTAATACATACCAATCTTCATTTTCTAGATTCACATGGAACTATTATAATTTCCTTGGAATAAACTCAAAATATAATAAATATTCCAAGATTACAAAAGTGTTCTTAATCTAAATGTGAAATATGTATGTGATTATGATAGTGCTTAAGAGCAATGACAGATTTTAAATAATGTTGTTAACAGCATTTCAAGATCCTTGCTTATAATCTTTGATATAAATGAAAACAACAAATTATCTGGGAAGAGCAAACAAGCATACCTCGACATTACACTCTCTGATGTAAATTTATGGCATGTTCAGTCCTAGGATCTCAAAAGAGAGCAATTAAAGCAAAACACTGCATTCAAATGCTGATTGTTAATTTCAGAAATCACTTTTTTTTAAGACTCCATAATTTCTCATTTTAAAATCGGGCTAAAATCCCTGGGCTACAAACCTCTCTAAACTCTATACTATCCAAAGTACTGAAAAAAGATAAACAAAGATATAGCATATTATTAATTTGGCTCTTATCTTTTATCCAAGATGTTATTTAATCAAAAATAAATATCATGGAAGAAACCATTTTCATGTTTTTGTAAGTTATGAAAATTGCTATAGAGAGAATAGATGGCAAAGCATACACTTGCCTATTCACTGATTATTATGATAATAAATATGGAAAGAGAATAGAAATGGCTATCTTAAGCTCCATATTTAAATCCAAGAAGGTTAAAAGTGGAATAATGAATCATGCTAAGAATCTCTGAGAATTTTCTGAATCATTCAATTACATGGGAGGTACAGAAACATTTGGCAGATGATCCAAAATGAAAATCTGTGAGATGCAGTTCCTGTGAATTTAAAAAGGCTAAACCATTAGATACAAAGTAAATCCCCTGCCCCAGCCACATCACCTCTGTGCTTTGAGAATAGTGCTATAAATTGGTAAAAGGGTTACTGACTTGTATTATTCACCTGAATAATTAGAGGTTTTAAAAAGAAAACATCTATGTTTGCCACAAAAATAATGTTGCATAAATTAGTGGTTGTGTTTTATTTATATTCTGTTTAAGATAGAGTGAAAAATCAAGCCTGGTAACTCCTTAAACCAGTTGTATACAGCATAACAAAACTGCTGGAAGAGCATTCCCAGTACTGATATACATATTTTTTTATTGAGACATCTTTGAGATGTATAGTATAAACAAGAAAAAAACCTTTATTTATTTTTCAAAAATTGCTGTTACAATGCACGTGTTCACTTCACCACTGGACAGAGGTTCTGTTAACCACCTCTTATCCAGATTCCATAGTTTTTCAGTTACTTTGTGCCATTTGTATACATTTATTTGCCTTTTAATATGTATTGTGTCATATCTAATTCAAAACTAATTTTTTCCCTGGCCTAGTAAAAACTAGAATTGTGACCAGGAGACAGAAAAAGGTGGGCTATCGTCTGGCTCTTAGAAAATTTAATCTTTCTTAAAATGGTGGTACTAAGAGAAGAGATGGGAAAAAACATAAGGTCTCCTTACATGAATAGAAGATGTTGCTAATTAATCTGCTGTCTATTAGTTATGACTATTTCTCTGACTAATGACTACCATGATCTGAGTCATAGAACCCCATGGGGTGCATAAAACAATTTTTAGCACCCTGTGACCATCATATTGCTCATTTCTATAACATGTTTCTGCTCCTTTTCCAGGTCTAATCACCTCCTGCTATGGATAATCTCTTCTCTATCCCTTGCTGAGCAGGAGGACTTCCTGGGGAGGGGAGTTAATAGCAAAGTGTCTTAATCCTATGGCATTCCAAGATACCCATTTTTTATACCTGGCATGAGAATAAATGAGACGGCAGGCTGCAATCTTCTGGTTGACTTTTTCTCCATATTCCAGCAGCACTATGTTTTCTGAGGGCTCAGTGACTTTGAACATTTCTCTAATGAGATGCTCTCAGCATCTGGGTGGAAGACAGAAGATGGGTGGTTCTGTGGGGGAGCAAAATCTGCCACCCAAAAGGGTCTCTAGCATGAAGACGATTTAAGCTGATTATTTTCAAGGCTCAGATGCCTCAGGAAGAAACTTTGACCTTTCCCCTAACTGCCTAAAAGAATGTACCTTATAGAAGATGTATTTCCAGAATAGAACTATCACCAGAGATATCTGCAAAGCATGTGGTCTAGGTGTGGTGGGGGAAATTCGGCAGGGCCTGGAGATTAGAGTCCACTGTGTCCCACTGTCTCTGTATGGCCAAGCAAACACTTGCTTTCCACTTCCATGTGAGTTGCCTTTCTCCCATTTGAATTCCCAAACCACTACCCCCAACATCCTCTTCTGTCTTTAGCTGAAGTTGACAGTTTAAGGTGAGTGTTTTGGCCATTTTGTTGAGTTACTCAGTTGTCCTGGGTCTCTTCCACGTATACACATTATTTAACTTTTAAAAAATTTTCCCCCAAATAATCTAGCTCATGTCAATTTAATTCTAAGACCAACCAGAAGGACCTAGAAGGGTAGAGGAAAATTTCTTCCTCCCTGACAGTTCTAAAAACCCCCTTTCCTTAATAAATCTAACATTACAAGCTGTTTGGTATAGCCACTCAGCACCTCACTCCATGTCATCAGGAATTTATCTCTCTCTTATTGCCTGATGGGGGACAAATTTGGTTGCTGATTAGAAAATGGCCACCTCTTAACAATCCCAACAGGAATGAGGTTGACTTTAAATCTGGCATCTACATGAACTCATACTTACTTAGGGATTTTGGTCCTCTGATTTTATTTTTAACAATAGTTTTCAGTTCAAAGGAGAAGTGTCACTTGATACCTTATAATTTAAAAAAGAATGGCTATCAGATGGAATAAGATAGATTGGATGAGTTACTGTTTTAATTTTTTTAGGGAAAATTTCTTTACCATAGCCCAGGGATATTAATATTGCATCTAGAATTGTTCTTTTGGAGAAGCCAAAGTGAGGTCCCTGATGAAAGGAGGCTTCTTCTTGATACACCATTTTACACATTTTCTTTACTCTCAAAGGCTTAAATATATATGTTCTATTTTATTTTAAATTTTGGTTCTAGATTATTGGATCTACTATGTGAACTATTGAAATAGTTAATAATGTGAACACTTTGACACTTCTGAGTTTTAGTTTACATATAACTAGATTCTTCCTCTTCCATTTCTTCTTAGAGCGTTAGCTCAGGATATTTTTCTGCAAATTTTTACTTAGAACGTTTGGTGTTTTTCTGCATTTTTTTTTTAACCTCAGTAGAAGATTTAGTAACCACTTTGATTCCTTTTGATGCCAGCTGTGTATCTGAAGCCCTGTACCTACTTGTTAGGCTGGACTATAATTAACGGCCTTTCTTCCCTCAAGTTTATCAGTTCTGCTCCATTTGTTAACACTTCAGCTTCAGGTGTAAAAAAAAAACTACTAGTGTGATGATTCATCATTATTAATTTATATCATAAGGATATCAATGTAAAACTCCCCTTTTGCTGTAGGCTATTTATTAATTTCACAGAAAAGATATAAATTTGTCTAAGAAATAAAGGCAATAAATAACTATAGTTGGTCTCAGAAGATTAATAAATTTATTAAAGCATATTTCAAATTCAACTGGGTATGGAAGCAATTAAAAACATTAATTTGTATATTATCAGATTTTAGAGTGATAAATTTAAAGTGGCAGATTTAGCGTATCTTTCATTTTTGTTCCATGCACGATTTCATTTAGGGACTAAATATTATAAATACATTTTATGGAAACTTTCAGAATTTTCTTTCAAGATACTATTATTTTCTAGTTTCATGCAAATGCACTACAGTATCTTCTTTCAAATCATACATTTTAGGCACATAGTAGGCATTAAATTGATGTCAGTTTCCTTTTTTTTTTTTGGTACTACATTTTCATAATATACAAGATTTTGTTTAAAGTTTTTTTTCTCTTTTGTAAACAAGGATTCAAACTGTCCTTGCTGATACACCAGCAGAAGAATTTATGCATTTCAATTTATCATTGGTTTTCATCATTCACTTTCTGTTATATTTAATTTATTTCTCTTCTCTTATCATTCAGTACTACTTTATAGTACTTCTCCTATTAGCCCTCCAATCTCACCAAATTGTTCATTTTATCATTCCATTTAAGTTCACTATACATCCACATTTATAGAATTTCACTGCATTATCTGAAATTTCAGTGTTATAGACTGACAAACAGAATAGGATCTATATATTGGGTGTCTGTTAGATATTTCACTTGATATAATTTGTTACAGATTTTGAATCTATATGTGAATCAGCCATTATATTTCAACCAGTAAAAGTTTAAGGTCACATACTTTGAAAATGACTCTTTTCTTTAGATGAAACAGCTATTGTAAAATTTTTAATTTATTTAATACATTTTGTAAAGTTAGTCCATATGAGTTAGGGTTACCTAAGGAAGTAGAATCAATGGAATACATATCCTATTGATATATATATAGAGAGAGATATCCTATTAATTTTTTCCAGGCATGGTTTTTTATGTTCCAGTCTTGAGTACAAAGTTTTCACTCTTTTTCAATTGATTAAATATTTTGACTAGTCAAAGTTTTCAGTTGATTAAATGAGTCCCACCAACAATTTGGAGAGTAATCTGCTTTATTCAAAGTCTATTGATTTAAATATTAATCACATCTAAAAAGTATCTTCACAGCAACATCTAGACTGAATTTGACCAAAGAACTGGGTACTATATAGCTAACCAAGTTGACCCCTAAGATTAACCATCACACAGTCCCTATAATTATTTTTGATGATACCTGCATGCAACTACTGAGCAATGTAATTTTGAATCTGTGTCGTTTTTCTTCAAATTCTCATTCCAGCTCTAGATCACAGTTAAAACATAAGCTACCATTATATCAATTTCAGAATAGTTGAATTCTCCCACCAAAACATTTTGATCCCGTTCAGGCCACCCTTCGTTGCTTTCCTGTTTGAAATTCTTATGGCTCTAGGATGGTTTTTTGATTGATGTTTCCCAAATCAATCCACGGCCTAAAGTCTTAAACACAGATTGGGTCCTTGTATTACACTGCTGGACTTTTTTATCTTATAGTCCCATAGCCCAAACCACCAAATTTTTATAAATATTAATACCTAAGATCTTGAACATTTCATCCTAGACTCTAAATGTAGGAATTTCACTTCAGTTCCTAAGAATTTTATGTAGTGATTCTCTACCATAGAAGGGAATACATTCACGTGGCAAAGACTGTTGAATCTATTAAGCTGAATATTTTGACATTTAAAATATATTTCTTTAAATAAACAATATTTTATATTAGTCATAATTTGAAGTCAATTTAATCTACATTTTAGTTTATATTACAATTTAAGAACTACTATTTGAGATTGATCATACATCTAACTAACTTGTGCCTCAAGGGAGGAAATTCAAATACAGAACATTATGTAGTGTGTGTTGATTGTTATTGACTATGTTTTACAAGATATTACAAAAAGATATGGGCTTAAAAAATAACTTGTTTGGAAAGAGAATAGTAATAGAGAAGTTCCAGAAATTTAGGATGTGGTTATATTGGAAAAGCTGATAGCCTTTAAAGTTCTAAAAAATCTTGAAGTGCAAAATTCAACTCAATCTGCAGCAATGATCAAATTAAGATCATGTCTTTCACAACTATTGTTAATGCTTCTAAATTGACCAAAGGGCCACATAGCAAATATTAGATAAAGGATGAGGATCTCCCATCAAAGCCTTTCATTTCCAAGATACATGCAAAAGAGGCAAAGGAGCAAAATATAACAGATCTTGAAACTGCACAACTCAGGTGGGACTTGAACCCATGGGCTGGGACCCGAACCCAGCAAGAACCCAGACTGGGACTTGAACGCACTGTCTTTTAGTTGAGACCACACACCTGGTCTTAAGACTTAATGAAGCTCAAGGTTCTTTATGTCTCATCACAGAAAGAATTCCGTGAGAGATAAAGTGATAGGTAGGAAGTGGATTTATTTAGAGAGATACACATTCCACAGACAGAATGCAGTCTGTCTCAAAAGGCAAGAGTGGCCAGGGGCCCAGGGAGAAACACACTCCACAGACAGAGTGTGGGCCATCTCAGAAGACGAGAGGCCCCAAAATATGGGGTGGTTAGTTTTTATGGGCTGGGTAATGTCATAGGCTAATGAGTAGAAGGATTATTCCAACTATTTTGGAGAAGGGGTGGAGATTTCCAGGAACTGGGTCATGGCCCACTTTTTGACCTTTTATGGTCAACCTAGGAACTGTCATGGCACTGGTGGGTGTGTAATTTAGCATATGCAAATGTATTACAAGAGTGTATAATGAGGCTCAAGGAATACTGGAAGCTGAATCTTCCACCATCTTGGACCTAGTTGGTTCTAACCAGTTTATGTCATATCCTCAACGGCTATGTCATTCTTTTAAAGGTTGTGCCCTGCCCCCTTCCTTTCTGTTTCAATCTGAGAAGTTCCTCAAGACAAATTTGCAGTTATTGTCAAATGGAATTAATAGCAACCAAATCAAATACAAGAAGCTTACTAAAGTTTTCAGATAATAGTAATAGCTCAAAGAAACAATAAGCTTGAACTTAAAGAGCCTGGGGCTTCACATGATCCTTGCACTTCTGGCTTTCTCTGAAGAGTATGCATGGCAAAATCCATCTTATAGGATAGAGTACAAAATTAACAGACATTATTTGGATATGCAAGCGTGCCTAAATATACCCAGATAGTTACACTTCTATAAATGTATTCACATTTTTTTCCTTTTACACTTTCTAACAACATAGTTCCTACTTATATTTCTAAGTCTAACACATATAATTTATTTTCCTATGGAATTATCTAAGATGTCTTATACAGACCTACTCTCTCAATATTTTTATAGGACTTATCCTAAAGCTCTTAGAATATTTAGCACATGGCCTTGTCATTGTTTATTTAATAACTTTCTGCATGAGTAGAATGTGTGCACCTTTGAATCCTCAGTACCTGGTCTCTAATAATTTTTTTTAATTAATTAATTAACTTATTTATTTATTTATTTATTTATTTTCGGCTGCATTGGGATTTAGTTGCTGCGCGCGGGCTTTCTCTAGTTGCAGTGAGCTGGGGCTATCCTTCGTTGCTGTAGGAAGGCTTTTCGTTGCAGTGGCTTCTCTTGTTGTGGAGCACGGGCTGTAGGTGCATGGGCTTCAGCAGTTGTGGCTTGCGGGCTCTAGAGTGCAGGCTCAGTAGCTGTGGCTCATGGGCTTAGTTGCTCCATGGCGTGTGGGATCTTCCCGGACAAGGGATCGAACCCATGTCCCCTGCTTTGGCAGGCGGATTCTTAACAATTGACCCACCAGGGAAGTCCAGTATTTTTCCAATGAATGAATAAAAGAAATAATTATCCATCCAAAATCATGCCAAGACATAATTGCAAACATATTACAAGGCCGATACACTAGTATGTGTATGTATAACCTAAAATTGCACTTGAGTGGGAGGAGGATTTAACTCAAAGAAGTGTTCAAAACAAAGGCCAGGCAAAGCACTTAAGGATAACTACAGGTTTAATGAGGGTAATTGACTATTCCAGCAGAGTGAAAAGCCTGTGCAAATTCAAGGACTACTAAAACAGTAAGGCACACTAACTCAAGTAGACCAGTGAGGGTGAAAGGTGAAATGTGATTGGGAGAGGGATGGACAATGAAACTTGTAAAATCATTCAGGATTCTAAAGGTAGATAGTATGGTAGAATTCAGATGTTCTAGGTTCTAGAGAGTGAATCTATTGATGAAGAGTTTAAAATAGAATTGATACATGCTTGAATTTTCTTTGTTAAAAAAACATTCTGTTGATAGGAAGAGCTGAAGAGTAGTGAAGCTCTAGTCAGAGCAAAGTGAAAAACCTGTTATAAATATCCAAGTTAAAGGCAACTAGGGACCTGGACTAGTGAGATGAAGAGAAAGTTATGGATCCATATAGAAGATAATGGTTAAAATGTCAGAGAAAGATGGAATGGATTTGAAATTGATTAATTTAATCATTTCAAATGTGCATCCCATTGGACAACACTGTGAATGCACTTAATGACACTGAACTGGATTCTTAAAAATGGTTAAAATTGTATTTTTTTATGTTTTGTATTAAAATACAAATTAAAAATTATGTTTGCAAAGGCAACTTCTTAATAAGCCTTTTATGAATGTGTGAGTCAGAGCATGAAAAATATACAAAGCAAGGTAAACTAGCAAAGTGCCTGTATTTATTATTTATATGATTTCCAAGGTGATTTAAAAAATAATGCTCGGGCTTCCCTGGTGGCACAGTGGTTGAGAATCTGCCTGCTAATGCAGGGGACAGGGGTTCGAGCCCTGGTCTGGGAAGATCCCACATGCCACGGAGCAACTGGGCCTGTGAGCCACAACTACTGAGCCTGCGCGTCTGGAGCCTGTGCTCCGCAACAAGAGAGGTCACGATAGTGAGAGGCCCGCGCACCGCAATGAAGAGTGGCCCCCGCTTGCCACAACTGGAGAAAGCCCTCGTACAGAAACGAAGACCCAACACAGCCAAAATAAATAAATAAATAAATAAATAAAATAAGTAAATTAAAAAAAAATAATAATGCTCTTAAGGGGTATTTAGAAGTACTGAAGAGTTTCTGAAATTAGCGTCCATAATTCAAAATCATATCATTGTTTTAATTCTATTTTAAGCAAATAGGAATAGGAAGAGAAATATATTTAATAATTTCGAATCACTTCCACTTAACTGATGGAAGGGACTTGGTCCGATGGAAGAAAAGTAAGTAACTCCTAGAGTTCAGGATTTCAATATTAAATACCATAGGCACACCTGGATCAATGTTTAAATTTTCCAAGAAGCTATGAAATATTAAGGAATGTATGAGGCCAGAGTTTTTCTTATCCTGGAAAGAAAAATAAAATGGTTTATGAAGAAAGGGGAGGATCAGTGATCAGTATAATATATTTACCTTACAAGTGATTCTTTTATTTCCAAAGGAATTGACAGACTTAATCTTTCTCAATATGTTCTGGAAGATGATGTTTTGTTTATCTGACTTTATTTTTTAAATAAGTCAATGGTATACTGAAATTTCTGAGAGAAAGACTGTTCTAGCTGAAAATAGCACTGTGGAAAGCAACCAGCCAGGTTATGTCACTAAGAGTTACAGCCACACATCTATACTACTGCTGTTTCCCTACAATCACAGCAGTGAATTACAGTAATACATTAAATCCTGATAAATGATCTACTCAGCTTCTGCTCAAATTAAACTGACTTCAATCTGGGTGAGTGCAGCCACATATTAACGCTGGGTCCACCATTTCTTGTGTCTATCCTGGTGAATTATGGAATGGTAGTCCTAGCTTTATGCATTGATTAACATTGCTGCTACAGCTTTCTCACAGATCAGTGTTCAAGTAGAATGAAAAGTAGGCTCCAACATTCTGCTGCCACATTTAATGCTGTCATCATAAAATAAATGTGTAGTGTTTAAAATCAAATCTTATAAATAATTCTAGACATAGCCATGCTGCAAAATATTAATCACTAATTTCTTTTACCATTACTATCTTTTTTCCTGCCACTATGAAGATAATATTCACAATTGTCAGTACAGATACCTAAGGAGTGATGACTAGCTTTTTTTCATAAAATGCCTTTGCCTTTTTCTTGAAGATCTAAGAAATACTCTTAAGTTGGATGTTTCTGTATATTCTATACTATCCTGTTTTGAAAACTCAGTCAATTGTATTTAACTTTTTTTGTTGTTGGAATGCGTGAAATACACATATATAATTCTCAGTTAAAAGGTCTTATCTCTTGACAAAATAATGTTATCACATTTTTTTCATAAAATGAGATGCATACACTCTAGCATAAATTTATTTTATCCATGGCTTGTTGGAAGCTTAGAATTGATTGAGGTGCTTAAACATTTAACAGCAAAATCCAAGATTAACTGTATAATCATTTTCCACTGCTGTGTGTTTAGATGGTGCACTTTATTCACGCAAAGTCACCTCAAATTTTTACAGAGATTGTGGACATAAATATATTGCAATTACATGAGTTATATAGATAAATAGCTTTTGTGAGAAATGCATGATTTTTACACACTAAAGTTATTAATTAAAAGTGTATTATTGGGGCTTCCCTGGTGGCGCAGCGGTTGAGAATCTGCCTGCTAATGCAGGGGACACGGGTTCGCGCCCTGGTCTGGGAAGATCCCACATGCCGCGGAGCAACTAGGCCCGTGAGCCACAACTACTGAGCCTGCGCGTCTGGAGCCTGGGCTCCGCAACAAGAGAGGCCGCAATAGTGAGAGGCCCGCGCACCACGATGAAGAGTAGCCCCCGCTTGCCGCAACTACAGGAAACCCTAGCACAGAAACGAAGACCCAACATAGTAATGAATCAATCAATAAATAAATCTTTAAAAAAAAAAAAAAAAAAAGTGTATTATTATAATACTAAAATAATAGCATATCTTAAAATTGGAAATTGCTATTTTATAATGTATTACAATTATCCCAAACTAGTTTTCTGAGAGCTTTCAAAATAATTGTAGACTAAAGTTAAGTACTAAGAAAAGATTTTGGCGGTATTCTAAAAGTAATTGAGTCAAAGATCCAGGGTTTCTAAATGCTTTAAGGTCAACTACTCTTTAAAACAAAAAGCAAGAACAGAGTATAATTAAGACACAAAACTCCAGTATAAGTTGAATTTAGAACCTTCTAAGTAGTTACTTTCTACTTTACTCCTATTAAGGCAAAGGAAGCAATGCCCAGTACTCCCTGTGGCCCAATCAAATAAATATTCCTCTCTACTGGGGGTGTAATGCTGCAAAGGCATGTCAGAGTTGGGTCACTTTTTCAGAAAGAAGTTTAATGTCCCCATCCCATTATATAAATGTTCTTGGTTTTTTTTTTTGTTTTTTTTTTAAATTTTTTTTAAATTTTTTATTTTTATTTTTTTTATTTATGGCTGTGTTGGGTCTTCGTTTCTGTGCGAGGGCTTTTTCTAGTTGTGGCAAGCGGGGGCCACTCTTCATCGCGGTGTGCGGGCCTCTCACTATCGTGGCATCTCTTGTTGCGGAGCACAGGCTCCAGACGCGCAGGCTCAGTAATTGCGGCTCACGGGCCCAGTTGCTCCGCGGCATGTGGGATCCTCCCAGACCAGGGCACGAACCCGTGTCCCCTGCGTTGGCAGGCAGATTCTCAACCACTGCGCCACCAGGGAAGCCCTGTTCTTGTTCTTTTACATATGCATGTGATAGACAAGCAGGTCATGTTTGCATGACATACCAAAACCTTAAGTATTTTCCTTTTACCTGACTTGAAGAACAAACAGTTGAAAGAGGAGCAGTTATTGATATTTTTCAAGTGTTTAAGAGAAGTTGACATAGTGTTATGATGATGAACATGTTCATTTAATTAGAGCAACAATTAAAATTCACAGATACAGGAATTTTGTGAACTTCCAGCTTACCTCTACAATTCGCTAGCTTTTTTGTTTTGCCTTTTTATTTTTATTTATATTTTCCATTAATGTTGTTGTGATGATACTTGTCATTTGTTTATCAGAAGCCTAGGCTAGAAATGTGGGTTCTAATCTATTTTATATAGAAATTTTGAAGTCACTGAATTTTACTATTCTTCTATCATTTCATAAAGTATATTTTTAACGCATGATCGTTTTAGTGCTTTTGTATTTCAGATCTTGATATACTTTAATTTTTATGCAAACTGGAAAACAACTGGCTTTTATGCAATTCAAAAATCATTCTAAATTGTGGGAATTTAGAGAGAAAAATCCAATGTAACCTAAGGAACTTAATGATGATCATGTATGATTTAACCAATTTCACTGTGAACAATGTTTATTATTCAGAATAATATTCCTGTTATGAAGTGGCACCAACACAAAAATAACTTAATTGTGAGAAATTTCTTCATTTGCCACCATATGATGCATTTTCTATCCTTTAAATTTTTTCTGTTTTATGAAATTTTCTGTGTGTGTACTTAGGTGAATTGATGGTCATTCCTTCTCTTCTTGGTTGACATATCTTCTAAAACAATGAATTTGACTGCAAATAAAAGAAAATCCAACTAACACTTGCTTAACTATTATAATAATTTTGGAGCTAAGCAGCTGCTGCTTTGGTTGTGTAGTCTGAAAATGTATCTTGAAATTTTCCTTGTGCTTACTACCTCACTTTCATAAGATGGCTGAGCCAATGGCAGCCATCTGTCAGTGTTCCATGTGGAAAATGGAAAAGAGACACACACATTCTCTAGTGAAGATTTTCCTTATTAATAGAGAGAAGCCCTCCATGAGAATTCCACTAGCATGTCACTAGGTGTAGCAGTATCAAAACGCTCTTTGATTTTTGGGTTTTTTTTAAATACTTAATTTTTTAGAGCAGTTATAGGTTCACAGGAAAATTGAGCAGAAGGTAAAGAGATTCCCCATATACATTCTGCTCCCACATATGCATAGCCTCCTTCATTATTAACATACTCCACCACAGTAGTACGTTGATTATGATTGATGGATCTATCCTGAAACATCATTATCACCCAAGACCATAGTTTACATTAGGGTTCACTCTTGGTGTTGTACATTCTATGGGTTTGGACAGATGTCTTATTGGATTATGAGTCAAAGAATAAGATAAATTTCCATGACTTCATGTTAAAATAAGTAACTAATTGAATAATATGTAAATACCAAAGGAGGGACAAATATTCTATATGGAAAATTCTAACTAATTTATAATTTACAGAGATATCCCCCATTTGGAAGTCTACTCCCTTAAGTGTAGACTGAGATTAACGACTAGGTTTGAAAGAATAGTGTATGGAAAAGGGAATGGAGTTTCTCTACAGTGGAGAAACTATCATATTAATATACTACCTGGACCAGGTGATCAAGGTTAGCAATTAAAGTGATAAGTTATGATGATAGTATGTATCCCCTGAATTGATATAAAGAGAAAATCACTGTTGTGGTATTTTTTTTCAAATTTCCATGCCTTGATATAATCACAAGGAATATATCAGCCAAATTCAGATAGGGAGACATCCTACAAAGTTTCTGAGAGGTATTCTACAAGATTTTCATGGTCATGAAAGACAAAGAAAAATTGCTACAGACCAGAACAAACTTAAGAAGACATGATGACTACATACAATGTGGTATACTAGATTAGATCCTGGAAAATAAAAAGTGCATTAAGATTGCCTTTCAGATTTCTAAGCCAAAGAAATGAGTGAATAATCTCAGGATGTGAAAAGGATTCTAGATTTTAGGAGGGAAACCCAGAATGCTATGGTTAGTTTCTTGTGTAGACCTAGACAGTGTGGGTGCAGAGTATAAGCTGAAGGTACTCCCAGTCAACATTAAATCCTAATCAACTCCTTACCTGTCTTTTCTTACTTACTTACTTCTGGGAATTTAAAAACCCAAAGAGGAACTTCTGGTTTCCGGTCCAGCATGTAAAGAGCTCAAAAATCAGCATTACATCCTAAAGACAAGTAAAAAGCTGAACGAACTAAAAAATCAACAACCCTTCTTAAAATCCATCAGAGAAGTGAGTTTACAAGGAACACTTCTGAACCCCAAATTCAAGAGACAGGCAAGTAGAGAGAATCACAAAAAGTTGAACAGAAATCCACAAGCAGAAATTTCCAAGGGAACCGATGCCAGGGTCAGAAAACCTAAACTGTAATTGATAAATTGCTGTAGGATCAGTGTGGACAACTCTGAGAGTTAAAAATTCCAGGGGGACACAGTCATAGGGGAGGACCCACACTTTTGTATTTTTACCTCCAGAAGATCAAATAAGTTCCCACAGTGAATATCAGATAAATTTTTTTTTCTTTTCAGTAGGGGGGAGGGGAAAATAACCATTTTGAAATATGCCAGAACACTGTGTTCTTCTTAACAAGGCCTGTCCTATAGAGAAATTATTTTTACCAGAGACTACTTGAGAGGGATAATTAAGAGTGTAACTGACTTGGCAGAATGGAGATAAATAACTCCAGCCCAATCTAGCCTTCAAAGTGGGGGAAAGGGAATATCTAACTTCAGCTCACTCTAACCAGCCTGTCCCACCTAAGGGGAGGCGGGAGGACTGAGAAGCATGTGTAATGTTCACAGTCCAAAGGCACAAATTCATTAAAAGACTGAGACCTAATTGTAAGAAAAAAGGATGCTTCGTATCTACCCACACCTCACCACTACATTACTAAAGGCCTGTTTACCAAACCTACTTTTAACAAGTACATAATGCCTGGTAATTGAGAAAAAAACTACAAGGCATACTAAAAGGCAAAAACACACAGTTTGAAGAGAAAGAGTAAGCATCACAACCACACTCAGATATGGCAGGGTCATTGGAATTATTAGACTGGGAATTTAAAATATCTATGATTAATATGTTAAGGGGTCTAATGGATAAAACAGAAGCATACAGGAACAGATGACCAATGTAAACAGAGAGATGAAATTTCTAAGGAAGAATCAAAAAATAAATGTCAAAAATCAGAAACACTGATGAAGAATACCTTTGATGGGCTCATTAGCAGACTCCACAAGACTAAGGAAAGAATAACTGACCTGAGGATATCTCAAAAAAAACCTTTCAAAATGAAAGGCAAAGAGCAAAAAAAAAAAAAAAAAAAAGACTGAAAAAAAATCAAAACAGAATAACCAAGAACTGTGGGAAACCTAAATAAAGTGTAACATATACAAAATGGGAGACCAGAGGACTGGGAAGCAAAACAATTTGAAGCAATAAAGACAGAGAATTTTCCCAAATTGATGCCAGACACTGTATGATTTTCACTATGTAACATTCTAGAAAAGGCAAAATTATGGAGACAGTAAAAAAGATCATCGGTTTTCAGGGGTTAGAGGAAAAGGAGGGATAAATAGGCAAAGCACAGAAGATTTTTTGGACAGTGGAAAAAATATATATATATATAGACATATATCTAAATATAATTTCATAGTAATGAATCCAACTCTAATCCAGTGTCATCTGGTTTATTCCCATTTGATTTTTACTGATCTCCTTTTTTCCTCCAACACTTTATTTCTGCTAAAATAATTTTTCATTGAACAGGTTTATATAGTATCTAATATGCAGTACACATCTGCTTTTTCATCCATACTACTTTTGTTTGTACTATACATATTTCTTTTTACAAAGAACTACCAATTCTCCTCTCTGAGCCTATTTATGCTTTTCAAATTATTTAATGTACATTTTTAAGTATAGGAAATCCTAAAGCATTAATTTTTTAAAGTTTCACAATAATATTTTGTTGTAGATGTTATAAACACACATTGAGGGTACATTATAATGCCAATGCTTGGATCATGTAATGTTACACATAATATGTTGAGCTCTTTACAGAGTACAGATTAATAACACCCTGGGACAGGGAAAAGATTCACATAAGATTCCATCTAGCAGAGTATGCCACTTCATAATGGTGTTCCAGGAAACTGATTCTTTAAAATATCTCTATCTGCTAATTCATCAATGTAAAACATAATAATTAATCTCAGACATATTTAAAGAAGATCATACAGGAAAAATGTACATATTCACCAAATGCTTGCACTGTCCTTACAAGAACAAAATGCGTATCAGTGTGTTTGTTGTTTAAATCTTTAAATAGTAGCTAACTAAAACTTTCTTCGGTAGATGATACTTCAAGTTATTTTAAAAGTGGTTCATCAGCATTAATATCAGAATGCGTAAGCTTTTAAAAGTAGGTTACAGTCCTTTATATGTAAACTACAATCCCGGTTGTTAATTTGTCTGGCAGCTCTGGAGACAGAGTCAAAAGTCTAGTAGAGACGTTGGGGCGACTAATTAGTATACAGGATCATACCTGCATGAGGATGCAGTTACATCTGGATAGGGAGAGAAGAGAAAAATGAACCTTTTTGAAAAAAGAAAAGAAAAATGTCCTTGAGTGTCTCAATTATTACTAGCTCATTTTAAAATTATTCTTTCTATGTAAAGAAATCTTAATTATATATTTGATTGTTTAGTGCAAAACATTTTATAACATGAAGAAATTTTAATGCAAAAACGATTATATTCTAGTTAGTGTCTTATGCTACTGTGAACGAAAAATGTTGCCTGCCGTATCAGTAAACAAAGGATGTTGCAGCCATCAAGCTACTACAGCCCCCCGGCCCCCCCATGGAGAGCCCTAAGGGAACTCAGGATGGAGACAAATGGGCTGGCTACTGCCAAGCCCTCAGCCACTGCAGCTACGGCAGACTGTGACTGTGCATCCAAGAGGGCATTCAGGATGGGAAAAGAACAGGATGCTGGCCCTAGAGAGCTAAGGTGCATATCAAAGGAATGATTTCAATGAGCCCAGACACTTGCATCTTCCCATACATAGAAAAGTGCTAAATTAATTATCTCGAGATATCTGGTTTTCTTTAATTAACAGTAATTTTTGGAAGTTTCGACTCCCTGGTCTTTGTTACAAAAACTCCAATATATCCTGGCTCCTCCCTTACCTCTTTGGAGCAGTATCTCAGAGCTATCTGAGAGGCTGTGTCCAGGCTTAAGTCCTCAGTTTTGTCTGCCAAATAAAACATAATTCTCAACCTTTAAGTTGTGCATTTCTTTCAGTTGACACTATAAATCATCAATTAAAACTGGATTTAATAAAATTTTTGCAAGTATTACATTTTCTAAATTTAAATTAAACTGTTTAAAATCATGTTCACTTTTATACTGTAGATTTTATAAAAAATATAAATGCAATGTATTTCCCAGTGATTTTTTTTGTTCATCAGTACTAAAAGCACTTAAGAGACTTGTATTGAGACTTTATCTAGTCATTTCTTAGAAAATTGTTTATATTACTACTTACATTATAAGTGAATTATAAATAATGAAAAACATTAGCATACATCATAGCGTTATGGATTTTACTTATCAAAATACTTAAGAATAATTTTAATTAAGAATGTAACCTTATTTTATGAATGACAGTATTTTTCTGCATACATTTCTTCTTCCTTTAAAATGATTTTAGGTTGCATAATGTAAGTGTGAATCAGTAAAGATATATTAGTAAGACTGGAAAACTAATTTCTATATAGAATGAAGAAATGAAGAAGGAGAGAGAGGAAATGTGGGAGGTCAGGCCAAAATATATATGTTTAACAGGCTAATTTATGAATTAAAAAAAATTTCCAGAAGACTGTGTGTTTGACTCAGCTGTTTATTATTTGTTTAAAGCCCAGGCAACCGTTAAGTTATAGGTTAACCTATAAATTTCTTATTTGCAAAAAACATATAACCCCAAAGTCATTTGTCCTGTTTGTTTTATTGCCTTTTAGGAGATTAACAAGATTTGTATCTAACCTAGAAATCTTATCCAAACATACTTTAAAAAAAAATTTCTGATGAACAATATAATTCCCTCAAATGTTCTTGGAACCAGTTTACCATAAGTGGTTTTTATTCTTAATGAAAAAAATTAAATACAGTCTTCGCAGGTGTTCATTGGAAGTTTTATGAAACCAAGAAGCACTTCAGGGACAGCAATGTAAGGAATCATAAAAATCTGTACCACTATAAAAGTGAGGAGAATACTGGCAAAAATAATCAAAATCAACTTTTTCACAACTCTGAAAATTAGCTAAGGCTTGCAACAATCCAAGGAGTGTATATTCAAGAAAAAAAGGCTAAATCTTTGCAAGAACAGTGAGCTTTTGACATTTTCACTTGTCTGACTGTCATCTCTTTTTCTTCAAACCCAAAGTAGTCTTGAAAACTAACATCCTCACAGATCCAGTGGCTGTAAATCAGCAGCGATGAAGCCCTTTGTAATGAAGAGACTAGGTGTGAAGTTCTCCCAAAGCTTCCTTTCCACAAAATTGTCACCATTGACTTGCCTAGAATCTCCTTAAAATGTTAATTCTCAGACCTTGTCTTTATTTGAACTGATTCAGAGGTATTATATTCCAAAAATCCTATTGCTAGAGCATTTGTGGGGAAAAAAATCGTCAATTATATAACAATGCAGCTGCCTGAGGTAGCACCATTGGGGCTAATTTAAATATTCTCTCTCTCTCTCTCTCTCTCTCTGTCTCTCTCTCTCTCTCTCTCTCACACACACACACACACACACACACACACACACACAGAATTTAAGTACCTTAACCATGTGCTGAAATACAATAATATGGTGATCTATTTAAATAGGATTTTCAAGCAAGAACTCTTTGAGGATAAGGCTTTTTTTTTTTTTTTTAAAGACTATAATCTGCGCAACCAGCCATGTCAAAAGTGGAAGGAAAAATGTTTGCAGAAGAGAGAAATACTTGCATAAAGCCCTGAAGTAGGAAAGGGCAGCATAAATATGAAAGGTTTGGGGAACATAGTGAATCAAGAATGAAGTATCATGACATAAAGTAGGAATTGCAAACAGAGTAAATAACTAGATGATCTATGCCTCAGTTTCTTCAGAAAGCTGAGACAGCTATTCTATACGAGCATTTTTTTAGATCTCATTCTTTCACTTTTTAGCAATCTGGATAAAATTTCTAGCAATAAGTAATGGAGTCCCTTTTATGGCAATGCTTAAAACATGGGTATCTTCTCATTTTTAAGCATTTAAGCCTGGCTGCATCTTTCACGTATCAGTCAGTGCCCTGGTTCCCTGAACTCTATCACTGCCTGTCACATTCCAGTATCACAGTTACTTTCTTCCCAATATTTAATATTTTCTATGACATGACCAATATAAACCTTCTCAACTAACTTGAGAAGCACATATCACTTGTCATCTGAGAACAACATTGTTTTGTAATATTAAGAGGTTACATTCGATTTTCTTTTCTGAAAATTTTCCAAAATTTTTGTAATTTTCTTTTTATCATTGTTTTAAAAAAGGAACAATATTTAAATAATATTTAACTAATAACAACATTTATTTTGAAAGCTCTAACTGATGTAAGCATTAGTTGAAGATGTAACCTATGTTGTCATTTTTTGGTTTGGTTTTCCAGACCAAGATTCAAAAGTGTGTATGCTTCCTTCCAAGTGCTTTGCTGCATGACTATAATTTGACTAGCACTGGGTGAAAGATAGGATATCTTATAATTTTCTCAGCATAATCTTATATTTTTATGGATGTGGTTTATTAAAAGACAATAAGAAATCTTACAGAGAATTCTTAAAATTAGAAAGCCTATAGCTATATTTATTAACCTGTAGTAGCAATGCTAAATTAAAGTCTTTCATTTAAAAACGTGTGCAATGTTGCGTTTTTTTTTTCCAGAGATGTGAACATTTTTGACTACCTTTTACTTAATTTTTTAAAAATGTATTTGTTTCTGGATGAAGATGTCCAATATCCTAAAGGGGAGTAGTCATTTAGTCTACTAATAAAGCAAAGGATTATTGAGCTCCTACTGTACACCAGGGGACTTTACCAAATGTTTGCTGTTTTTAAATTTCTTAAATCTGGGGTGAAGGAAAAGTAGTCATTTAAAAATAGTTATCTTGGTCAAAAATCCACTGAATTTTAATAAGCAATTGAATTGTGACATCCTTCTAGGAAATTGTCTCATCATTTTTGCCTAGAGTGAATGCCATTTCCAAAGATCTTTTTGTAAAACTGTTCGGTAGTTAGTCAGACATTAGCAGCGAGGAGGTGGCAGTGGCGAGAAAGACAAGAAGAAATCGAGTCATACTCAACCATCTGGGGACTCTCCCTTGACCGCACCCAGAATGGTCGAAACTATGGTCGTGTGGTGGGCAGCTTATCCTAATAAAGAGGGGCACGGTAACACGAGGGAACTTCCCCGGGCTGCGCATGCCCAGACCAGACAGGCGTATAACCTATAGTTAACCCAAACTCATTATACCATAATTATAATAAAATCTACCTGTGGTCTTGACCCCCCCCCCCCCCAGTGGGCGTTTCTTAGTGATTCAAGGGCGAGAGCATACACAGCAGTAAACTTGTTGCATAGCTCGGGACTGTTAATCAAATAAGGATTCCCTGTCACTCACCCCCGCCTCCCTGCAAAATACTCCTTAAAAGCGCCCTTAAGCCTGTACAGGAATGCTACTTTCAATTCGCAGAAACAGCCCGTTCTCTCTGAGAGTGTACCTTTGCTTTGATAAACTTTGCTTTGGGCTTGCTTCACTTCGCTGAAACAGCCCGCTCTCGCTCTCGCTCTCTCTCCCTCTCTGAGAGTGTACCTGTGCTTAAATAAACTTTGCTTTGTGCTTAAGCTTAACGTGGTAGTTTGCAATTCTTTGCTTACTAGAGCGGACCGAGATTGCTGGTCCGGGTCTTCCGTTGACCTCCTCCGCTGAAGCTGTTTTCTTACAACGCACATCCACCCGGTGACAGAACCAAATGGACATTAAATTCAGCCCTTTCAACTCTACAAAACAATTATGTAGTTCATAATATATGGCAATCATTTTAATACTTCTGATTATATTTAACTTTCCAAGATAGGAATTATGGTTTAGTCATTTTTATAGGCTGTTTAACATAGCAGCATGACATTTATGGAGTAGGTAATTAATAAATATTTTATTAAAATATTTTTGTTTTGTTGAAAATGAAATTACTTGTCTATCATTCATATATTGTATTACAAATCAGAGAAAATAAATTTGGAATGTAATATCCTTTCAGAGAAATTACATAAAATTGTTGTTTTTTCTTTAAATAAGCAGGTAGATTATATATATGCATATATCAATAGATATATACATATATATGTGTGTGTGTGTGTGTGTATCATCAGTTTTATCTCCTGATGTTACCAAACCAAAAGCCAACCTACTGACCCAAGTTATAGTGAAGAAAGTGCAGCATTTATTGTAGGTGCCAAAGGAAGACTGTGGGCAGCTGATGCCCAGAAAAACCCAAACTCCCAGTGGCTTTCAGGGAAGAGTTTTTAAGGGCAAGGGGAGGGAGGGGAGTCACAGGGTGCATGATCAGCTCACGCACGATTGTTTGATGGTGAAGTAACAGGGCAGTGTCACAGTGTCTCATTATCAATCCTCAGGTTCCAGCCCATCTGAGGGTTATGTGCTCATTGTCATTGTGCAGTTAACTTCCTCCATTTGTTGGGGGTTTTAGTATCTGTAAAACAACTCAAGAATGTGCATCAGATACTGTTATCTATGTACTTCAAGGAAGAACTAAAGATTCTATGACTGCAATATGGCTGATTTACTGTTTAAATTGTTACCAGTTCTCCTGGCCCAACTGCTACTTTTGTCACTACATGTTCACATCCTTTCAATCTTTTTTCTTGAGCTAGGCTTTTGTGACTCAGAGGAGGCCTGCGAGACTGCAGCTTTTCTACAAAAAGAGACAGGCAGAGGACATGGAGGGTGGTCTGCCAGGGAAGGCCCCATAGCGTTCAGCTCAGTTACACTAAGAGTAAGTTCTCAAAAACTAGGTGACTGTTTCATAAAATCAAAGCAACTTAGAATTCTCTAGCAGATCACTGACTTGGTTCAATGGCAGCTAAAGGACTCTTAGTGATGGGATCTTACCAAAATGTCATATCCTGTCTGTTTAAAATATTCAGGGAATAAAAGCATAAGTAATAAGTCTGTTTAAATGCTAATATGTGGAAATTTACACTATCATAAATTAAATAATAGAGGGATACTTTCCTATGGAGTTTCTCTTTTGGCTTAGAATATATTAAAATCTTGATAGCTTCTTACTACATTCAAAATGGATTCTATTCTTTTTTGTCTGTAATCTCATAATGAATTTTTAAAAATTCAGTCTAAGTTACCTGTAAATATGTGGGTAATAGTTTTTGAAAATCTTTTTTCTCAAACAGAATGGACATGTGTAAATGATTTTAACATCACATCTACATTGTATAACTGTTTAAATGTGCTTGTGAGTTTGTGTGTTTACATATAATGCCTCCCCTTTCATGAATCAATCTCTTTGGAACAGTTAATAATTTATTTCAAAATTTTCTGTGTGTGGGTAGAATTTTTAATTATATATAACTATATATATATATATATATATATATATATATATATACACACACACACACTTAAATATACACAACCTGTAAGGAGATATACGCTACTGAAGTGATTCTATTAAAAACTATACAGTTAAAATTGGCTGTCCTAGGAGGTATAAAATTGCCTGTCATTGGAGGTATTCAAACAAATAGCTGAAGGGAAACTTGATGGACACGCAGCAGAATAGAGTGAAAATGAAAATAGACTTTTGAACCAGACTGACCTTTAAATTCCTACAAAGCAAGGACATGTGATTTTCTAGATAATTCTTTATTCATGACTCTGATAAAGAGCCCACTTCTACATATTTCTTCATGGGTCTCTCTCCATGTAACGGCATTTCTCTTAAAAATCCATGTAAAAATTCATTAAATTATTTATTTTGGTTATGATCATTTCTTGTATTTATTGTTTCTGTATATGTGTTATGACCCTTTTATATTGAATATTTCATGAAATAACAAAAGCCATCATATTCCCCCTAAATCTTTATACAACATATGCTTTCAAAAAATATTATTTGTAGTAGTGTGTACCCTGAATGAAATATCTAGCCACAGGTGGACATTCTCAACGACTTAGAAAATTCACATAAATGATGTCAAGCTATACCAAAGTAGATTATATTATGATAATTGTATAAGTATTTTGTTATTTATAGTCTGCTTCAATTTATTTCTATGCCACTCCTCAAATTTAAATTCTTTATTTTTGTAATAACTCAGAAATGCACAGAAATGTGAGCAGTACATATAATTAATGTACAGGTTTGTTTTTTCAAAATGTACTTTTGAATGTACAGGTAGAATCATGTGTTACATTTTTGCAAATAGGAAAGGCAGAAGTTCATTTCAGGCATAACATTAGACTTGTTCCAAAATTATCTTATGGACTATTATAGCAAATCAGGGCAAAGTGGTATGTGCTCACCGAATAGTATTGGAAAACTGAAAGTTAAATGATAATAAAGATAATTTGTAAAGTAGTTCAGAATGAACCACTGTTACCAGAATAGATCCTAATAAAGTGTTATAAAGTAGGTGGAAAGAATTGGGAGACCTGGATTTAAAGATAAAATAAATATAATTCTTAAAGTGGTTGAGAGAGAAATGAAAATCCAAGCTAAATCAATGTAGTATCTTTCCTCAGCCAATTGATTAACTTACAGGGAGAATTGCTATTGGATTTTTTTTGTCCATATCTTTCCTATTTTCCCAGAGGGAATAAAAATAAAACAATTTCCTACTTGTCTATGATATTTTATGGAATGGTGGAAGAATTAATAATACTTAACATCAAATATATTTTCTTCTACACACGTGGATTAGAATTAATTAACTGATGTGTGGGATGCTGGCATTTGACATATATGACCTAGCTTTGAAGAATAAGGACAAGCTATCTTTCCAATTGTGGTAACAAATATTGATACAGAAATTCTGTGGAGTGATCTTTTTAAAATATATAAAGAAACTATCTAAAACTTCCCACGGATTTAAAATAAAATCACAATTTCTAAATCAGTGTGCAAATAAATATGAGGTTGTATTTCCGCATTTTTAAATTCAACAACAAGATAAGAGTAGTTGTAAAGTCAAAATAAAATAAAATCACATTAATGATAAGCAATATTTTAAATATAAATTTTAATGTAGCCATAAAAACACTGAATATTTAAAGTTTATTAAATGATTTATTAGAGACTAAATATAATTGGCATCTTGATATTTATTGAAGCACAGCATTCTCAATAGGATATCATATTTATTTGTGTTATCTAAATTCCATGTGATAGGGTTTCCCTGTTGGCGCAGTGGTTAGGAGTCCTCCTGCCAAAGCAGGGGACACAGGTTCAAGCCCTGGTCCGGGAAGATCCCACATGCCGCAGAGCAACTAAGCCTGTGTGCCACAACTACTGACCCTGTGCTATAGAGCCCGCGAGCCACAACTACTGAGCCCGCATGCCACAACTACTGAAGCCCGCACACCTAGAGCCTGTGCTCCGCAACAAGAGAAGCCACCACAATGAGAAGCCCGTGTGCCGCAACGAAGAGTAACCCCCGCTCACTGCAGCTAGGGAAAGCCCATGCGCAGCAAGAAGACCCAATGCAGCCAAAAATAAATAAATAAAATAAATAAATAATAAATAAATAAATAAATTCCATGTAATAGTTGAAAGCTTAAAAATCAGAAAAAATCTACATCATATTACCATTTTTATATAGCAGTAATGAAGTTTGAGCAATATGTGGTGAGGATATTTTTAAACTTAATTTACATCCAGTAATGTCTAACTTCATCTACTATCAGTGTTTAATGAGTAGGATATATTTGTGATTCTAGGATGTTAAAATGCCATCAGTTCAAATTGCACCATAGTATTATAAATTACCATACTACTTTAGTAGTAACAAGATATTTAATCATTGAAATCATAGGTTAGGTAAAGAACATATGACTTGATTTATACTTTGCTTGAAAATATTTTCTGTTTACTGAGGAGACACAAATTTTGCACTACCAATATACCTAGTTAACATAATTTACATATTCCAAATTTCTTCATTTCACTTTAAAATACATGTTCCACGTAAATCTTTTCTGACAACTGAAACTTGTCCTTGCTCTACACGCAGCTGGATAATGATGGCCTGGGAGACTAACATCAATTATGACATTTCTCAGAACATCAGCATGTTGGGGAGACCTTTCATATTGATGATCCTCTACAGAATCATCGTGTCCTACAGAGAAAGGACTTTCCAAAATTGTTTCAGTTTTCAGTTCTGCCACAATGAAGATTTGCCTCTGCCTTCTCAGTGTTTGGTACCATAAAGGTATTTCAGTGTTAGCCATCCACTACAGAGTAGTCCAGTGAGATTTTCATCACCTGGGCCAGGCAGTAGAATTGCCAAGGACCATACACAGCAGTGCTTTCTGAGTTCACATATAAATATTGCAAATTTTGTTTATCTCCTTAGCCCAATCCTCATTTTTTTTTTTTAAGATTTCTTTTTATTGATTGATTGATTGATTTATATAGATGTTGGGTCTTCGTTTCTGTGCTAGGGCTTTCTCCAGTTGTGGCAAGTGGGGGCCACTCTTCATCGCGGTGCGCGGGCCTCTCACCATCGCGGCCTCTCCCATCGCGGAGCACAGGCTCCAGACGCGCAGGCTCAGCAGTTGTGGCTCACGGGCCTAGTTGCTCCACGGCATGTGGGATCCTCCCAGACCAGGGCTCGAACCCGTGTTTCCCGCATTAGCAGGCAGATTCCCAACCACTGCGCCACCAGGGAAGCCCCCAATCCTCATTTTTAGAGGTATCATAAATGAATATTTATACACAACAAAGGCCAGGAATTAATACCTTGAAATCCATGAATGCAGTATATAAAGGATACGAATCCTCTGAGCATGCATAATCTCATTTGTTCACATAGATTATGTAACAAATACTGTGATTTGCTCTGAATATAAAGACGGATTTCACAAGATGAATCACAGAGTCCCAAAAACAAAATATCAAGGTTATTTGCAATTTGGAGTATCATGTACATATTGATTGTGGAGAGAAAAGTCCAGATTATATGTATATTTCTCTATTTTGTTTAATTTTCAGGGAGTTACACTTCTGGAGAAAAACAATCAATTTCTCTCTCTTTTTCTGCATTTGTAAGTTTTTGTTTGGTTTCTACTAACTAATATTTGTGGAAGTTAAAATACTAATGATGAAAGTTTTTTGTACATTTTAAAGTATAAAACCATATATTTGGATATGTAGAGGTATTTGTAGAGTTTAATTGAATAGAGTTAAGATGATTTATAGGTCAAACTGTTGACAATTATCTTTTGAAATTAAAATATTTTAAAATTAAAACTACCTTTTTAGAAAACTGTTGTTAGTACAAATATGTATATTGTTTAAACACCTTTAAAATAAACGACTTCTTTGACATACATGTATATATTCATATTATATATGTAATGTCTTTATTAAAAAGCACTCATATTTGTAAAGGGGCCATTTCATGACAAAGTAGTCATTCAGGTAGATTTTTAGGTATGTGTACTGTTACTTTGAAGTAAGACCATCAGGAAGAGCTTAGAAGTGTGTTGATATAATTTTATTGTTGATATATTGGAGTTAAAATTTTCATGGCTAGAGGATGATTTCTGGAACTAATTGAAAATGTCTTCACAAAAGGAAAAGCTTTCTAGAGCAGTCTCACAAAGATGTATTTTGTCAATATGAGTGAATTACAAATGCCAGCAGAAAGAATAAAAAGGAAATTGGTTACACCTGTAAAAAGTTCCCCGAAATCCATGTCTAAAGTATAACTGAAAAGATCAATATTTTTTATATTTTTCCTAATCCAATTACACATGCCTTTTAATCGCTATAGTTGCACTACATATTCTGATTGGGTATCATAAATTCATTAAAAAATTTAGCTGGCGAAAATTGGTTTGCTTTTATAGGAGTTTAAAGGAATAAACTGCACACTGTATTATCCAATTAGTTTTGTATTTCCTGTAAAGTAAATCTTGCTCTCAATTCCCAGTACAGCAGATAATTTCAAGGTTGTGTTAACTATGTAGCAGCTGGAGGTTGCCAAATGAATGTGTTGAATGAGTGTATTTTAGTGAAGTGTGTACTATCTTTTTTGACATGCATGTAATGATAACACATTTTCTGGCAACTGGGTTCCCTAGGACAAAATGAAGCTGCCTGCTTATGTAATGACCATAAAATAGTACGCATATATTTCATGAAAAATGTCTCAATTGAATGACTGACTTTAGCTGAGGTCATGTTTTACAATGCATATTAGTCAAACATTTTTCAGTATCCTGAGTAGAATTGTAAACACTAAAATAGATACATCTAACTAAATTTAGCTCTTGTAAACAATAATCTCAAATTTTACTTAACAGCCATCAAGCTGTCTTAGCAAAGCATTTTTAAAATGAGAAAAAAAATGATTTTAGTCATTTTAATTTTTCCATCCACAACAATATAAAGTCATATGTGTTTAGCAGGTCTTTCTTTTATTTATAACCTCATCTAGAATGCATGAAGAATTTTTGTGTGAAACACCAGTTAGAAATGATAGCTTCCCCACGCCCCACCGAAAAAAAGCCCAGAGTCAGCCACTGATTTTGAATAGTGATTTTTACTTATAAGAATTATAAGAATCAATAATTGAGTTAAACTTGGTGCCTGAAGAAGAAAATGAATCATTGCAGCTCAGTTCTTCATATACATCGAAGAATGATTATGAAACACTAAGTTTATCAGCATTTTGAATTAAGAGAAAGGAAGACTTTCCTTTGATAAGTTGAAAGAGTATCCTGCTATTATTACCATTCACAGCAACTAGTTTGTGTGAACTAGGGTTTTCGGTCTTAACCCAGTTAAAAGCAAAGGAAAGGAACAGATTAAATGGCGCAGCAGATATGCGAGAAGCATTATCCACCTGTGTTCCAGACTGGAATGAACTTATGAACGGGCAAGCACACCTACCACGTTAAATATATCTTTTTTTTTAATTGGAGTATAGTCGCTTTACAATGTTGTGTAAACAAATCTTACCTGGTTTTTGTTTCTGCAGTTCTTATTTTGTGATTTTTTATCTGTTGTATTTAAATGTTAATATAGCAGTGTATGTGATAACTTTGTTTTTATTTTTGTTATATTTTAATACTAATAAAATCATAATGTAATTTTAAAAAAAACTATACTATTTATCAAATATACATTGTTAAATAGATTTGCACCTATCATCTGGCTTCTATTCTTACCCAACATGACTCACTTTAATCTGCCATCAATGTAATGTGGACTTCAGTTATTTGAGAATGTTTAATTATACTACAGAAGAAAAAATAGACTATCAGATGAAATTCATAAGATGTGCTGGTATTGTTAGGACAATATTAACTCTCAGGCATATAAGGTGGTATTGGGGTGATAACAAATAAGAAGAGAATGATGTTTCAAGAGTATTTAATTTTATGAGAAATCAAGGATATGTTGCCTAATTCATCCTGGTGTTTTCTCTGCAGTAATGCAATCAAAAAGAAGTATGATGATCATTTTCAAACTGTAAAGGCAGAAGGCAGTCAAAATTGATCAGAGTTTTAAACTTGATCTGGGTATACTGAATATTGTAATCATTGACTTAATTTTAGCATATTAATAGCATACTAGATACTGTGACTTTTTGTTGTTATTAGCATGAAACATTGTAGAGCAAAGTTGTGATGCAAAAATGATTTTGACAGACCAGGACTATAGACCACATCTAACAAGTGACATTTAATAACTGCAAATGAAAACCTTGAAATTAATTTCAAAGTATCATATGGCCTTAGAAGCAGATTGTATTAAAAATTCTTAGGGATTTCAGTTGACAAAAATCTCAATGACTTAATATTTTGATGTGAGTGCCAAACACTTCATGTGATCCTAGTCTAAACTAGTAGAAGCACAGCCGTCAGCATAAAATACATGCAAACATACAATATAGTTTATTCCTTTTAGAATATATTGCATAATTACTTTTTGTTGCACTGTATTTATTGGCACTGGCAACACTAGACCTGCTGTGGAGTAAATGGATTTAATATAAGGGACTTTAAAGATTCCAGGAGACCAATGACTAAGGGAACAACAAGACTAGCCTCCTCTGAAAAAAAAAAAAAAAGCAAACCAATAAATGCACATTTTCAAAGAGAACCACAAATAATGGAACAATGACCATAGTTTGATGAAATTGTGTGGCAAATCCAATCATAGAGTAATAGCTTCTTTTTCTATGATTATATGATAGCTAATTGCAAAGTATTTCAAACATCTTTCTTATAATACAGTTTTGCTTTTTATTAAACTTTCATGTACAGAAAGCAGTTTTTGTTTAACAAATGAATAATTTGTTTTTATTTTTGCCCCAAATATTTCAAAGTTCTAGAGAAAAAAAAAAAAAACAAAAAAAACAGCTATAAGGTGGAATTCACACAGACTGAATAAAGAAAAAATTGAGTAATTTGAGTGATTGAAATAACTTTTAATAGATGGTAGTAAAGGAGGAAGTTTTCTAGGCAGACACTATCCTGCTTCAGATTAATAATTAATATAAATTCTTCTCACATTATCCATTTCACTTTTCTTCATCCATTCTCACACTATCTACAGTATCTTTAGCTCTCAGTTATAGATCTCAGATATTTACAATTTATCTCTTTGTGCTGCTTTTTTCCATTTACTTAATATCTCATCATTAATGGAGTAAAGTCAGAATTATTAACAATAATATAATAAGATCCAAATATCCAGTATAAAAATGAAACTATACATGTCCTAGAGGGAAACAAGTGAACTTTTCTTTAAGTTTTATGTATGAAAATACTTTAAAACTAAATCAAAGTCAGTGGGAAAAAATAAAAATTATAAATTTGACTACATAATTTTTAAAGCTAATGAAAATAAAATAATAATAATAAGCTGACAAGCTGCGAGAAGATATTTGCAACCTATATCAACATATATCACAAAGAGCTAATATGCTTAATATAAAAAAGCTCTTAAAACTGAGGAAGGAAACCCAATATAAGAAAGTTGTAAACCTACATGTCTATCCATTAAAAAGTAGTTAAACAAACTATGGTTTATACAAACACTGGGAGCATAAAGAACGAAAAAAGTTTCTATGATCTGATATGGAGTGATTTTTAAGATATATTGTAAGATATATTGTTAATTGCAAAAAAGGAAAGTATCAAAAAATATATATAGTGTACTGTGCTCTATATAAAAATGTAGGAAGTAGAATGGTCATTGCCAGGGAATGGGGGAGAGGGAAATTATGAAGTTTATTTAAGGAGTACAAATTTCCAGTTATGCAGGTTGGGTAAGGCCTGGAGATCTACTGAATAGCACAGTGCCTATGGTTAACAATATTGTGTACGTAAACATTTGCTGAGAATAGAGCTAATGTTACATGTTCTTATCACAAATAATAAATTATTAATATTAGTTAATACTATTCTAAATAAAAAGGTTAGGAGGAAACTTTGGGGGCAATGTGTATGTTTACGATATAGCTTGTGATGGTTTCATGGATGTATATTTATCTCTAAAGTCATCAAATTGTGCACACTAAATATGTACAGCATTTTATATGTAAAAACACCTCAATAAAATGGTTAAAAAAAAGAAAAATATATACATAACTCCCCACTTTTGTAAAAAGAAATTACAAAAAAGTTAAGCCAGAAACTCATGAGATTTGGTTGTTACCGGTGAGAAAAGGGAGAAATTAATATGAGAATGAGAACAAGGTAGAAGAAAGAAATGACGAGTGAGTGATGCATTTCTGAGTATAATTTCTTTTAAATTTTATTGAGGTAAAAATACTTAATATGAGATTTACCCTCTTAAAAAATTTTAAGTGTACGGTATATTATTTTTGATGATAATTACAATGTTGTACAGGAGCTCTCTAGCGATTATTCATCTTGCATAACTAAAACTTTGTGCCCACTGATTAATAACTCATTTCTCCCTCTCCAGATGTGGGTCGCCACCATTCCACTCTATGAATTTGACTGTTTGAGATACCTCATATAAATGGAATCATGCAGTATTTGTCTTTCTGTGGAATTGAAATTAGGATCTCAAAAAGATACCTGCATTTTCTTGTTCATTGTGGCACTATTCACAATTGCTAATGTGGAAACAACATAAATGTCCATCCATAGATATGAGTATAACTTTTTATTAAATTCTGCCCTTTAGAACAATGACAGTGTTTCACATGGTCAAAAACAATAACCGAAGCTAACCAGGACATGGGGGGAAAGTCAAAATGGAATACGAAAAGCAACAAACCTAACAGTATTACACCTGCCTAACACAACTACGTGGAGGAGAGGGGAGAAATGGAACCAATCTGAGTAAGTTTGGAGCACAATATTTTCTTCTATATTCTGCAAAGCTAAAGATAAAAAGAACACAGACAAATGTAGTTATCTATTTAATTTGTTTTTTTACAGCATCATGGGTTAGCATAACTATTCAAACTGCTTTCTGCATTCTAAGTTACAAAATAATAAATATACTGTGATAGTAAGGGATAGATTTCTCACAGAATAATTTTTTCTAAACATTGATCACAGTATGTCTCATTAAACTCTCAATGTCTCAGTTGTCTCCTCTATAAAAGATATTGAATTTCTTCTTGACTCACTAAATACGAAATTATGTCAGACAAAGTTATAACTTCATTTAATTTTGATAAGTGTATTCCTAGTACTGTGTTAACTACATTATCTCATTAAAACTAATAACAATATCTAATATTCTATCCACTATTTTCAAAAGAATCTAAAACTTGGAAAAGTTAAGTGATTTTCCCAGATTACTATCTATACTTTAGTCCTGCTTCTTGAATTCAGGTGTGGGTGATTTCAAAGCCTGTATCCTTATATCTGTATGATGTTACCTTGCAGTAAAGATAACTGACAGAAACATTAAAATTACTCTAATGTTAAAATAAACCAGTATATATGTGTCAAATAATTTGAAAGTTTCCAAAAATATTTTATACATTCTATAATTTTTACAGAACCATTCATTCATACAGCCATTACATATAATAGTAGTGGCTTATAGTAACACATATGCACAAACTGTATTTATGACTTTAACATATTCTTCTGTTATTTAATACATATTCTGTAAAAATTTGCCAGTAGATATTATATCACATCATTCAAGAACTTAAAATTCCACAGTAAGTATTGCAAATGAGCATATGATGCTTGTCTGTAACTTATTTGACTAGTAAGTTAAGAATAATGAAATTGCCCAGGGGACAATTAATGCATCTGGAAATAATGTGATACTATATTAAAAACAATAATATAGTTTGATTAATATCAATCTCAAAGAAGATATCTATGTTTTCACAAAGGGTTTTAAGCAATTTAAAAGTGAATCAACTTGGGGAAAACAAATTGATAACATATCACTATCATCATGAAAATAAACTGTAATTGACAATATGAGAATGAATTAAAATATTTATTACTTAATTTAAAAATGTTCTTAATATACATTTGTACTTCTACCTCTCTTTCACTCTATCTCTATATCTAAAGCTATATAAACAAGAGTTCATACTGATGTCTCTAATATGTGTGATAAGTATTTAGCCACAATATGTCTACTTATTTGCTCAATCCTAGAATATACATGTAACAAATGTACTCCGAGTAACAAATGTACTAACTGAAACCAACACAGAGCACCAAGCTGAGCTCCCCGTGCTATACCGCAGGTTCCCACTAGTTATCTGTTTTACACATGGTAGTGTATTTATGTCAAACCCAATCTTCCAGTTCATCCCACCCTCCCCTTCCCCCTCTGTGTCCACACTTCTGTTCTCTACATCTGTGTCTCTATTCCTGCCCTGCAAATAGGTTCATCTGTACCATTTTTCTAGATTCCACAATATTGTATAGCAATTACACTCCTATTAAAAAAAAAAGTACTAACTGAGGTACAGTATTTGCTTACTGTTCTTTTTGGCTTTAGCCTCACATAGATGGTCAAAATGCTATGTTCCAAAGTTACCTAAGTTTGTCCCTCCTTCCTGTTTATATGTGTTATGTTTATGTTATTTACTTAAAACTGAATGATTCATTTATTTCTATTTGTATTCAATTTTGAGCTTACTTTCCCTTTTTGATTTTATTTTTCAATATGTGAAACATGAATATGGCTCTAAAAAAATCTATATAAAGGGATATATATTTATATATATATACAGACATATAAAGATATATCTTTAGATATATATAAGGATATATTCAGAAAACCATTATCTCCATTCCTTTTCTATTATTTTATTATTTTATTATTGAGATATAATTCACTTGCTATAAAATTCATTCTTTTAAGAATGTACAATTCAGTGGTTTTGAGTATAACTACCATATTTCATTTTCCCATTCATTCCATCCTGTTCCTTATCCATACCTAATATTAAACAAAGGTAATAAATTATTTCATTTTAATTCTATACCTGCTATTTTGTATTAGACTTTACATCTATTACATCACTTTTACATATATAAACTTTATTTATAGATGAGGATCCTGAAACTAGGAGAGACTATGTAACTTTTACAATATCTTAACACTGTGTTTATAAGTTGGGTTTAGAAATCAGGTCCTCTGAGGCCAAGATCCATGTATTTAATAACTCCCAAACTCTATTGCTGTAATCCTGGTCTAGATTCCACAACACCTCACCTGGATTTTTACAAAAGCACCCAACTGGTGTCCTTGTTTCTGTCCTTCTTTGCCTATTGTCTGTTCTTTGCAATGGAACCACAATGATTTACTGAAAAACTAAGGTCAGATCATGTCTCTTCTCTGCTTGAAACCATGCAAATTTTCCCATTTCAAAGAGAGTAGAAGCCAAAGTACTTAAATGGCCTAATATTTCAGTATGGTTTTCCCACCTTCGTTTCTATGGTTTCATCTCCTAACACTCTATCTTGATGCATCAGCCACACAACAGTAGAGATAACACTCTATCACTGATGCATCAGCTGCACTGGAATCATTGCTAGACCTCAATCAGTTTCCCCCCTTTAAAGCTACCGTTGTTATTATTCTTATTATTATTTAATTTATTTTTAATGTTCATATCCTCATGAGTTGTCCACTCTCTTCTCATATGTCTTAACTTACCAGGGAGTCATTTTCTCACAACAGTCCACTTTTGCCCTGTCCCAGCATTTTTCTTCTCCTCCCTTGGTTATTTTCCTCTGTAGCACTTATTACTGACTGGCATAGGTTAAAAACCTATCTTCATTCTTCTGCCTCCACCACTAGAATGGCACCAGGGAATATGATGGTTTTGACATATACTCCTCCAACAAAACAAAAGATTAGGCTTTTATAGACCAAAGATGATGATGTATAATACTATGAAATGTGGAGTAGATTTAGTTTAATTGTCTACTTCAGAAGTATCAAAGAAAAGAAATAAACAAAATAGAGTGTAGTAATATCTGGTATTGAATTGATTCTAATCATACTAATGAATTTTGATATTGCCATTTTCTATCACACCAATAATTATATAATAGCTTAATTGCATCTGAATGTATATAGGTATAAATTAATGCAAATAAGAAGCTAAATGAAGAATAACTCATGTAAATTATTTTGGCCAATTAATTGTATAAGATTTTATTGTAAAGCATTTCAGAACTCTATGAACTTTGTTAAAATTAGCTTATTGCAGTAAAAAATAGAAGTTAAAGCAACCTTCTGTTGTTGGGTGTCTAGTTCTGAATAACAGACATTCATTGCATGAACAGCTTTAGCTAAATATGGACTAATGAGGATCTTTGGAAAACAGAAACTGCTAAATATTCAAAAGTTATTTGTTCACATCTAGTTGAAAGGTAAAGTTGAAAGAAATGATGTTTAATAGACTCTGACAAGTATTTAGAATAAAAGCATGTCATGAATTATATTACAACCATGGAGGTGCTTATCACTGATGAACTAAATATAAAATTCTCTTCATTCCTTTTGATTGATAAAAGGAACAGTAAACACATTTCATTAAAAATCTACCTTGACTCTTTGCTTTGAAACATTTCTCATCTGCTGAAATTTGACTTTTGCTAATGCATAGTGATAGAGCTAAGCTTGATATCTTCCTTTACTTTTTTTAAAATTTATACTTCCCCAATGGAGCATTTCAGATAACTGAAAAAAAGTTAAGTATATTGATGAATATCTGTATTTTGTTGTTTACCTTAATATAATTTTGTGTTTTTTAAGAAAATAGACTTGCAGATCAAAAAAAAAAAAAAAAAAAAAGAGAGAGTCAAGCAAGGGATTGGCAGATGAAAATCTTATAATTTGCATACTACTTTGAAATGCTCGATTTTGCTATAAACAATATAAAAAACAATGAGAAGGGTAAAATTCACAAGAAAAGTTAAACAGGGATAATAAGTAATCTATTTGCTCACAATATATAGATGCATTCATAGGATGCTTTAAGTATACAGAGGGAGCAAGTGACAAAAGAGACTCAGATTCCATGAGTGTGTTAAATGTACAGTAAGTTAAATGGAAGGAGCAAGGATAGTAGCAATAAATTTTAAAAACTGATGAAAAAACAAGTGTGTCATCTCTAGATAGAGAGACATGAACAAATAAGTCATTATTATGGCACATCTGGGCTAATGGCTATGTCTCTCATAAATTGGCCACCCATTGAGAACGCTTAGTATGTTCCTATTTTGGCCATATATGCTCAGCTCAAGAAATCCAGATGAGATCATCTTTACTAAGTTTTTCAGATTCCACATATATGCATTAATATATGATATTTATAAAGTAGAAATAGAGACAAAGATGTAAAGAACAAACTTATGGATACCAAGGGGGAAAAGGGGGTGGGATGAATTGGGAGATTGGAATTGACATCTATACACTATTGATACTATGTATAAAATACATAACTAATGAGAACCTACTGTATAGCATAGGGAAATCTACTCAATGCTCTGTGGTGACATAAATGGGAAGGAAATCCAAAAAAGAGAGGATATATGTATACATATAGCTGATTCATTTTGCTGTACAGTAGAAACTAACACAACATTGTAAAGCATCTATACTCCAATAAAAATTAAAAAAAAAAAACTTTTGCAGAAACTAACACACCATTGTAAAGCAATTATACTCCAATAACGATGTTAAAAAAATTTTTTTTAAATAAAAAAAATTTCATATGAAACAAAAAAAAGAAAAAGAAATACAGATAAAACTAATAACTGCTGGCAGGATAATTGGCAAGCTACAGCTATTGGCAAAGCATATTTTCACCTATTTTTGTGCAGCACTGTAATAAAAGATGTGTGTGTATCATTGGCCCACTCATGTTCCATCTGTTGGAACCCATTTGCTCAAACCTTGACTCTGGTTCTTGTACCCAAGCTGTCTGTGGAGAAGCTGATGAGAAGGAGAGGGTAAGGGAGAGATGGAGAGAGGGGTGGGGGAGGGAGAAAGAGAGAGAGAGGGGGAGGGACAGAGAGAGGGAGGAGAGAGAGACTGAGAATGAATATGAACAGTACATATCTCAGGATTCATATAGTATGCTTCTTCCACCAATGAGTACATTTCCCTAAGTGTATTTACCTCCCTAGTATTTTTCTCCTTGCTTCTCTCTGTGAATTTCAATTCAATTTGGTAAGTAATATGTTTAAATCACCTTAAGTCAGTCTGTGAGTGTTTCTGTTTCATGACATCTGGGATAGTTCACCTGGTATTGCACTTGGAGGCAACAACTCCATCAAGGCACCGCTACCCTTTGAGCCTGGCAAAAGGTCAAATGCATCAGCCACTTGTTTTGGAGCCTTACTAGATTCCATTTCTACTCACACCACTCCCCATAGGCCAAGGGCAAATACCCACTTAGAGCCCATGCCTCCACTTTTGGAGATCATGCACTGGGTACCTGAGACTAAAATTCTAAATTCAAATGGTTCAAAGACCAATATCAGAGTCTGCATGGGCCTTTACTCCAGGTCTATCCTCATAAATGGTGGCCAACTCACCTTGTTTTCAGAGTATATGAACGAAACTTGGTCCTATGGGCAGCTGGTCCACCTGCATGTGTTCAAGGCTCCTCACAATGCAGGAGGGAGCCACAGATGGGAACAGAGTGTGGGCGGGAGGCAAGCCGGCTCTCCACACAGTGCCATAGTTTATTCTGGCACTGAAAGAAGTCCAATGTTTCCAAATTCAATCCTGGGTTTCCAGGACTTTATGAAGGTATATTTGTCAAAGCAGAAGGATAGAATATACTTTATTTCACAATCTGTTAACTTGATTTTTAACTTTTAAGTATTTGGACATATGGTATGTGGGCTGCCATTTGTACCCAGCCTTCTTGCTAGTGCTAAGACTGGGCCTGCCTTTAGGCCTTTATTTATCTATATAAAGAAAGAAAGTGTAATAGCATGTGAAAGCAGGATGGTTTTTTGAAGCAATAGCGGAACATTGACTAAACTATTACATAATTTTCAAACAATTTCCTTCATCTAAAAATCATTTAGCAAATAGGTTGTTTTAAGTTTGGGAAGCATTTCAAGCAGAAAAACTGGTATTTAAGGAAAGGCAGGTTTAAATAGATAAATGATGGAATGGAAACAAAATAGGGTTTGGTGGGACAAAGTAATGCTTTCCTGAAGGCTTCTGGAAACGGGTAGATGTTGAAACAGTGTATGGCTAAACTTTGGTATAAATGCAATATTTCAGTCAGTTGCTCAGAAATCAAATTTTACACCCTAACCCTTGAGTAAAACAAATCTAGGGCAAAATCTGTTACTCATCCACCTAGCCTGGTACTTGTAATAAATTTCATTAACTATCAATTTTTTTTCTTAACAATTTCTATTGTTAATGTTATTTAATATATAGAAAATTAACGATCATATGTGCTTGTGAATTTTTGATTATGCAATGTAGAAAAGTATTTACAAACTCTTTTAATTTCCTGACATTTTCTGAAGATGTTGGAGAATGCGGTCATATTTATAAGAAGTTTAGACTGTTGACCAATCTTTATTAAAAACTTAAGAATTCACTTTCTGTCTATAACATAATTTATCATTTTATCATCTGTAGTAGATAAAAGTAAATTGAGAACCAGGAAAAGAGAAAAATGAAACACAAAGAAACAAAGATAGTTTGAGGCACTAACAGAACTTTGAAAAATAAGAGCTTCTGAAAGTTTTCAGGGAATTTTTGCACAACTAAAGACAAAGTAACTTCTATGGAAGAACAGTAACTAAAGAAACAATGGGTTCCTGAATGTTTTTAAAAAGGTGTATCCTGTGTTTAAGAATTGTTGAAGAACAGAAAAGATATATCTAAAGAATCAATTGGTATCATATAAATGATGAAAAATATAAAGTATAAAAGTATGAGAACCTATATGTCCTACATTAAATTACCTTAATTTTCAGAAAACAACAAAGAATAAGAAAGGAACCAGAGTAGGAAAAAACAAATAAAATATTACATTAAAAATTACTGAAGTTAATCTAAGAAAATTACATATTTTCAAATAGAGAAACACTAGCAAACGGCCAAATAATTCTAATGAATTTTGTCATATATAATGATGTATCCTGGAAAAAAACTGAACATTAAAAAAACCCAACAGTTATGTAAATATACAGGCACACCTGGGAGATATTGTTGGTTCAGTTCCAGACCACCATAATAAAGCGAATATTGCAAGAAAGTGAGTAATACAAATTTTTTGGTTTCCCAGTGCCTGTAAAAATTATGTTTACTCTGTACTTATAGTTATATATTAAGTGTGTAACAGTATTGTCTAAAAAAATGATTTATGCACATTAATTAAAATATTTTATTGCTAAAAAATGTTAATCATCATCTGAGCTTTCAGCAAGTCATAGTAATAACATCAAATATCACTGATCACAGGTCACTGTAACAAATACAATAAGAATGAAAAAGTGAGAAATATTGCAAGAACTACCAAAATGTGACACAGAAACAAGAAGTGAGCAAATGCTGTTGGAAAAATGGTGCTGATAGACTTGCTCGACCCAGGGTTGTCACAAAAGTTCAATTTATGAGGAACACAATATTTACAAAGCACAATAAAGCAAAGCACAGTAAAACAGTAAAAGTCTATATAGTCCTTGAGCATCACAAATCAATCAAAAGAAAGATGACTAAGATAAAGGAAGACATATCAATAAACCAATGTGGGGGGGCTGGCAAAAATAACAGCTCTATAACAATCTAGAAAATGACCCTATTTAATGACCTGAAGGGGAAGGTGACTATGGTGTTAAATTTTAAGATTAGAATTTAGTAGGAATTAATGATGTATGGATATTCCAATTTGTACTGGCTGCAGGAAACATGTTACTTAATTTAGCACTCTTGGTGGCAAAAGAAAAAAAGAGCTTTACAAAGAAGACATAATCACATTATGAGAAACAGAAAAAAATATATTCTCATTTTTGTAAAAAGTGATGACCTGCAGGAACAGACAGTCCATTTTAACACTACACTTAAAAATCTTTCCTTTGAGCAGCACAGGGCTAGTAAAGTAGAGCTGTATTTCTTACTGTCTTTATTCATTCTACTGCATTGGTTAGTCAATAATATTACACAGTCAAAAGTGTAAGAGTGACTTATTGTGTGTTAAGAATGAATCTAAGGAAAAAAATAGGTAATTATGGAGAAAGAAAAGGCAAATGCAGTTTAAGTATATAATTTGACTTTCACTCTACATTTCCATTGTTTCTTTAATCCTTCTCCATACTTCCCCTACCACATTGAATCAGTCAGCTGCATTCAGTGCTTCAGTATCATATATTAGCAAGAGGAAAGCAATAAAAGCAAGTCAGAGAGAACCAAAAAGTGAAATTCCTAAGTCTGTATTGTAAAATAGACATTTTAAAGCTAACACTTTTGAAAAGTAAGAAATATTATGCAATTTAAAATGCTATACTCAAAAAGAATAAACACATAATGGTTATGCCATAAAAATAGATTGGAAAGATAATCAGTAAAATAACAGACCACCTTTGAAAATTATTTCCATTTTTCTGGTGAAGAAAAAAAGTTAGGAGCCGAAAGGAGATCTAAAGAATGGTACATTACTCTGATTTAAATCTCAGTTAAAGATTTAAGTGGGAATATAAAATTCCCATAGAATTTGGGAATTCCAGGTCAGTTCAGACTGCACCTTGCTTCTTGGGTGAAGCTGAGTATGTGACAAACCTCACAGAGCAATCTTCCATTTAAAAGCATGGTGTGTGGACAAAGTATAAAAAGTGGCAAACCGTGTTTATGTACAGAGGTCCCTGGGTGACTTCCATATATAATGTATTATGTGTTAATCAAAGTAGAAGGGGTTACATGCCTAGTGTGTTTATATATGGAGACACAGAGTAAACTAATTCTGAAACAATAGCCTGCAGTGAACACCAAAAAGACACATGCTCAAAAGGAGGTACAGAAAAAGGCGGTAGATGATTTTATGGCTTAATAGAAGCCACTTAGAAGAGGTAGATGACTGAGAAGCAGACAGAAGCTTTGTCTTTTTGCCAGGATGAAAAGGAAGCCCTCCACTACCACAGCTTCCCCCAGTGTGAAATTAGATCAGTCTTTGAGAAGACGCAGAAGTGACCAGTCAGGAAAAAGTGCTAAAAACAATGAATCTGAAAAAAAAAAAGTGACAGTTTCCTTTAATTCTGTGAAACATGGTAATGAGTAGTCAAAATGAGGGTTTTGTATGTGCTTTAAAAATATGCAATACTTTTGAAGATAAAAGATATTACTGTGTGCCTTTTCAATGTCAAACTAGGCTTTGGTAGTAACCTATAGTTTCCATCCCTACTCAAGATTCTCTGGTTGAGAAATACGCATTCCTTAAAAAAAACTTATTTACTCCTTACTATTGATTAGGATATTTTACATTTCTGTAATTGTACCTGGTAGCTAGTAAAAAACAAACAAAAAAACCTAATGAAGATGCAAATGAACCATGTATGAGAGAATTGCAATTAAGTCCAGTTCATAAGAAAATCACCAAATTTAAAGTTGTACTGCAGAACTTTAATTTTGAAGCTAAATTAGTAATCTTATTCAAGCATTATTTCTTTCAACTACCATAAATACTTCACAGTTCTACTTTCTCTTGCAATCAGCCTTATTATCATGCTAGTGCCTCCATAAATGAGTTAATTGTTGTTGCTATAAAATTCCCCTGAAGAAAATTTTAATATTGTTTGAATTACACAACTAAATTAATACAGTTTGTTTTGTTGGTGATGATGTTCTTATTTCTATAAACTATTCCAGAAAAAAGATACTGTGGTGCCTTTGAGTGACAAACCTTGAGGGACTTGGGAAATTAGTGTGTAAGTTATCAAACCTACAAAAATAAAATAAAAGTAAAATAAAAAGATTTCATTCAACTCATCCAAGCCAAATGCTGTTGCCTTGAACACAAGCTCCTGATCTTCCCCAACTGTTTTTTTTATAATCTCCTGGAATTTAGGCCTAAAATGCCAGCATATTCCCTGGAAGATGACAATAAGTCAAATAATGAAGTCCATACTGGAAGCTACAAGGCACCAACATTTTCAGATAATTTAAAATTGCACTTCTAAAATGACCATTATCTGATCTAGATTACAGACCATTTTTAAAAGCGTATAGGATTTATACTCAAGATTTTCTAAAGCCTAAGTAATCTGAAAATCTGTGAAAATGGCAGGGTGCCAGATGAGTATGTGGAAAGGCAAAACATTATAATTCTGGATGTTAAACTCCTAAACACTCATCAAAAGGCAGAAGAAATGGCTCCAACAGGTGTATTGAATTAGAAAAAAAAAAGTTGCAGAAGGCAGAGAAGGAAGAAACAAATCAAGCTCATTTTTATCAAGTGGCAGTAACATCTATTCTTAAATATTCCACATGGGAGGGCTGAGTGCCCTCTTCCCACAATCCTCACAGAAGTTAACTTAAAAGAGGACCTAATTTCCATTAAAATAGTTGTACTTCATTTATTTTTGATACACACATACCTGTTCACAGTCTGACAAGATCACAGATGCACATTGCCACCTACCACCAAACTGAAATTTGCATATCTGTAGAGTGCTTCTCGTGGAACCCACATCACAAGAGTCTTTCTTTAGGTATTTGTACCAGACAAAAAATGAAAGTAGATTTAGTGCAGTTTAAACATTGGCAATCAGAAGTAACATAGGTATGACCTAGCAGGGTATATTCATGATTATGAAAATAAAGTATTCTAAAAGTGAAGGTTAGTTAATCTCTGTAACCCAACTGTGAAGAATGAAGACTTACTAATTTCTATTACATATGCTAGATAAATATGCAATAGCTTAAGCACAGCACAGTGTGGAACACATAGTAGGTATTCAATAACTACCTTGTTAAAAAAAAAAAAAAAAACTGATTCCAGATACTTTGTATATCTGTATCCAGGTGTCATTGTGGTAGTGGTGACATTAATTGAAATGAAATTTTTCCTCTTTAAATTTGTCACATTGCTGATGCATGGTAATTTGAATGAAGACATACAAGAATTGAGAAGTGAAAAACATACTGCCTTTTTATAAAATTGCACCGTGTGAAAGTAGTCTTTAATATGAAAAATTTTCAGTACTAGAGGAGGTAAAGAGTGGTCAAGATATATTCCAGTCTATTTTATGTACATGGGGCAAAATCTGTGCACGCATAACAATTAATCAGTGATTTGGGAAATTATTGTAAAACGATTGCTTTGATAAAGATTAATGCCCAATCATATTATGTTAACAAGTTTTTAATGTAATCTGACATTAGTAACAGCTCTCCAGTTGAGAGGTAAATCAGGACAAGATTAAACATTCCAATTCTCATTTCTGGACATAAGAGTACATAATGTATACATTAACAAATAGGTATGGCTGAGAAAAATAAACTATGAGAAGTGGGAGTGAAGATTAAGAGAGCTGCATGCAGCTAAGTCAATAGGAAAACCATAGAAAATATTGGTAGGTGACTATCACAGCACAAAGACATGCTGAAATGTGCAAACACCCGGAAGCTAGAGGGTGGTAGAAGATGCTGCAAGATGGGATGAATATGTGCTTTATATAATATGTGGACACCTTGGCAAGCAGGAAGCAGGCAGGAGGATAACTAGTGGCAAGAGATGCAGTTTTACCCCACTTCACACAGCAAACACTAAGGTCATGTTTTCTTTAAATCAAGGCAAATCAAGTAGATACTTCTACAGACAGGCTATGGGGCACTTTTCTGGGCCCTTGAGAATCACAGAATAAACAGTGAATTAGAGGATAATATAGAATAAGTCACTTAATGTTTCTGTATATTTTGACAATGATTAAAGTGTCAATGGCTGTACATTTTTCACTACAATACTGAGGAAATTTGAAGCAGAAGAGAAAAAAAAAACGGGCTAAGAAAAAGCTGGAGAGAAAATGAATAGCAACCTACTCACCCTATTTATCCTACTTCTATTAATTCACCCTATTAATACTACCTCTACCCGCACCCTGCTTTTGAGTAAATGCCACGTGTCATATATGAAATAAGAGGAGTGTCAGTGTCCAGGGATGCAGGATTAAATGGTAATGCAGGAATTTTCATTTAGGGCACAACAGAGAAAGCTATAGTTCAAGGACTTCAGGTTCTATTCAGCCTTTTTTGGGGCTAAAGATTACTCATAGAATGATGCTAATTTACCACATTGCCTTGGATGGTCTCCATTTCAAGGTCATATTCTAAAACAATATTTATGCTCACTTTAACTCTTGCAAGTACCTCATTTGGAAGATAAATTATAGGCTCAACCTAGCTTTGGGGTTATCGTGGCTCATGTGGACACAATGACTTGGAGGAAGGAGTGCAGTAAAATGGCAAGTGGGTGAATTGATAGAAGTTGGGCACTGGCCTCGCTCCCACTGTGTGTGTGTGTGTGTGTGTGTGTGTGTGTGTGTAAGAAAAGCAAACTGGTGGGCATGGTACAGGGAGGTAAGAGATTTTGAAACTGTGACAATTGAGAAACAATTAAAATATGCCATTGTTCTTCATAGAATAAGGGTAGCTATTAATTTATTTCCAGAATAACAGTAATATACCATATAAGTACACCTGGCACTTCCCTGAGCACTTTACCTGTATTATACATTTAACCCTCATGTGAACCCTAGGAGATAGGTACTAATAGTAGGCTTATTTTCTGGAGGAGGAAACTGGAGCAGAGAAATCTGATTTTCCAAGGTCACATGGTAGTAAATGGACAGACAATATGTTAATGCAGGCTCTTTGGAGTTTCAGCAGGAACTTTCAAAAATAACTTCTCCAACAGCATTGCTTAATGTTTATTCAGCATTGATGGAAATGTTCCACCATGTTGTTCAATATGATAGTCACTAGTCACATTCAGTGATTGAGCACTTGAAGTATGGATACACTGATTGAAAAATTGAAATGTAATTCTACTTCATTTAATTAATTTTAATTTAAGTAATTAAATATGCTAGTGGTTACTGTGTTAGACAGGGCCTCTCTAGAAAAATGATTTATTAATAAGAAAATAATACATTTTGTGGGTTTAGTTGTTTACTCATGACATATCCCACATTATTAACTCAGAAACTTCAGTTATCTGTATGTCAACCAGATAAACCTTTTTTGGGAACAGAATATGCTTTGTAGATTATGATGACATATCAAAACACCTTTCTATGAATTTATCTATTGAAAATATCTTTGCTTTAAGCACCTACTTATGTGAAATTTATATACAGTGGTTGGACTCATATACTTTAATTGAAATGTTTATGTTTCAAAAATCTATACAATTTTAAAGCCTATTTTTAAAATTAGATAATTTTTTGCTAATTAAATATAACAATTTACACTATATAGTAGCATTTTGTTCATTCTATCCTAACAAAGTCACAAACTACGAAATTATGATTTTCCTCTGGGTATTCTTAAAATATCATTAATAATTAAAAAGTAAAACATCTTTATTCATTTGGAATATACTGAATAATCATTTGATTAGTGCCTTTTACAACACTGGGATGTGCAAGGTTAGTGTTGGTTTTCTCGTACCATCCTGGAGTGAAGTTTTATTTTTATTTTATTTTATTTCATTTTATTTTATTTTATTTATTGGAGTATAGTTGATTTACAATGTTGTGTTAGTTTCAGGTGCATAGCAAAGTGAGTCACTTATACATATACATATTCATTCTTTTTTAGATTCTTTTCGCATATAGGTTATTACAGAATATTAAGTAGAGTTCCCTTTGCTATACAATACATCCTTATTAGTTATCTCTTTTATATATAGTACTGTGTATATGTCAATCCCAATCTCTTAATTTATCCCTCCTCCCCCCTTTTGACTTTGGTTACCATAAGTTTGTTTTCTACATCTGTGACTCTATTTCTGTTTTGTAAATAAATTCATTTGTACCATTTTTTTAAGATTCTACATATAAGCAACATCATATGATATTTGTCACTCTCTGTCTTAGTTTGATAATCTCTAGGTCCATCCATGTTGCTGCAAATGGCATTATTTCATTCTTTTTATGACTGAGTAATATTCCATTGTATATATGTATTACATCTTCTTTATCCATTCATCTGTCAATGGGCATTTAGGTTGTTTCCATGTCTTTGCTACTGTAAATAGTGCTGCAATGAACATTGAGGTGCATGTATGTTTTCAAATTATGGTTTTCTCCAGATATATGCCCAGGAGTGGGATTGCTGGATCATATGGTAGCTCTATTTTTAGTTTTTTAAGGAACCTCCGTATTGTTCTCCACAATGGTTGTACCAATTTACATTCCCACTAACCATGTAGGAGGGTTCCTTTTTCTTGGAATAAAATTTTATATGTGATGACATTTGGTTACCCAGCAACTATTTTAGCTAAAGACATCTAGAAACTGAAGAACACAATTTGAAAGATAGCAATACCTTTATAATATCTTTCCAATATGTAAGCTTTAACTATAATTAAATAGATATTACCAAGATTTTGCAATCACTAAATTCTAAGATACACACACGTATGTGTACGTGTGTATATACATATGCCCATATATATACACACATATTTACAATTATTTTTTTCTGATATAAATAGGCAGTTATGTCATGTTACTAATTTGGGGGAAATATGTATGCTAAATAGACTAATGAAGGTAATGTGCAGAAAATTAAAATTGTAGTTCAAATAGTAAAAATAAGCATTTTCCCCTGGAAACATGGGTTCAACTTAATCTAATATATATTAATGATGCCTCTTAAAATCAAATTTATTCCTTATTATAAAGCAATGAGCTATGAAAGGATTTCCACTTAGAAATGTTATTTGGAAATGAGATGGACACAAATAAATAATTTGATAGATAAATAATGCAAGTATTGAGGCTCAATTAAATGACAGACTTTCAGAACTTACAAAATTATAGAGATGAAAATACCAAATGCAGGAAATCAGTTACACTGCTTTCTCTTCTATCAGGTGTTTAATATTCTAGTTGTTTGAGAAAGGCCATTATGCATGAAATATTTTGAAAATGGAAGTCATATACAAATATGAGGAAATTATCACCATTCTCTTTTAAATATTCAGTCCTATCTTTAATGAGATTGGGTGTAACAGCTTAAAAGCCTGAAGTTTTTCCTGTGAGAAGGAACTGTTGTCTAATGAAAGGGATTAGTAATGTGTAGAATATTGTACATATGAAGCCTCATGTGAAAATCTTCAAATGAATGGTAGAAGAGTTTTGGGAGAGTCCAAGGTCAGTGTTGTGAGGATAGTCTATGGAAGCCTTATTAGAATATTCCTTGAAATAATGAGCAGTAGACTATTCAGTTATTTTTGATACAATATTAAAAAAGAAAGTTATAATTGAAGAAGGAAGGATTGCAAGAAGGCAAGTGAATGGCATCTTTATTGCTGTACTGTACAAAAATACATCCATTGTTGTATTGGTGTAATGCACACAGTTAACATTGATAAGCAGACAGTGTTATGATGTGAATGTACCAAGTGTACAACAACAGCTAATGATGGTAATTTTAGCAAATGCAAAAGCGCATACACTGCAGTATCTTTTAAAAAGTTTATAACATGGTACTATTTAAATAAAACATTTCTTGGAGAAAATTCAGGCTTTCATGGTTGCCAATTTGCAGACTTGATGATTCATAGACCTGGTGTACTTTCTGCCTTTCTGCATTCTGTGTGTAATAAGATTCTCTTACTTGCCTTCATCTGGTGGGGTGGAACTATGTGACTAGTTCTGGCCTAAGAGCTGGTAGCAGAAGATATATGTATAAATTCCTTCTGACTGAGGTATTTAATTGAGGCAAGAGGGAAAACTGGGTAAAGGTATACAGAAAGTCTGTACTCTTTGCAACTTTTTTGTAAATCTAAAACTATTCTGTAATAAAATTTTACTATTTTTTTAAATGCAGCAAATCAAATTCAACAGTATATAAAAAGATAATTTATCCTGACCAAGTGAGTTTATAACAGAAATGTGGAGTTGGTTTAACATTTGAATATTAATAAATACAACTCATATTACTAAATGAAAAAAAAATATGACCATCTCGATAGATCCAGAAAAAGCATTTGACGAAATTCAAAACTATGTTCTTGTGACAAAATCTTAGCAACTTATGAGTAAAAGGTATTTCCCTTTACCTCATTAAAAAGCATTTACATAAAACCTACAGCTAACATCATCTTTAATGGTGAAAGGCTAAATGCTTTTCCCCTAAGATAAGGAACAAGCCAAGGATGTTGACTCTCACCACTTCTAGGATGGTTGTAGCCAGGTGATAAGGCAGGAAGAATAAATAAAAGTCATCCAGGAAAAAGTAAAAGTATTTTTATTTTCTATGTAGAAAATTGTACTAAGTCTACAGAAAAGCTACTAGAACTTGTGAGTTTAACAAGTGGTAGACAAGAACATTTTTGTATTGATTGTGATGTCAGTCAAACCCAGCCTACCCTTTTATTTATGCATTTCCCTATTTACAAAGTAGACCATTATTGCTATGCTATTGCTTTTCTTCTCTGAATCTTTTCTCCTAATGCCTGTGTATTCTGTCTCTCAGTCAACCTCTCATTCTCTCTCCCTTCCTCACTCACCTCTTCTTCCCTCTCTTTCATTCTCTCTCTCTTTTTTCTATTTTTCATATATTCTTCATATTGATCATATTAAGATACCTTATTGTGACTTTTAAAGTGGAAAGGAAGTTGAGCTAAGAGAGAAATTCAAGTGAATGAACAAGACCCTTTATTACAAATTATCTAAAACCTCTCAACTGTGAGGGCTTTTTAAACTTATTCTTATACAGTTAAAATGACTTGTAAATTGCGAAGGGTTAGAATCTTCAATTTTTAAAAAATTGTTTCAACTTATTTTAAGATCGATTTTCATTTTATTTATATGTATATAACAATTTGAGAATTTTAATTGCAGAGATTTAATGTTAATGTATTCTCTATGCTTTGCAACATTTTGCTTGCTTATATGGAAAAACTATCATGTGTTGTTAAGAATTGTTAGAGGGCAATACTGTCATTGTATTAGTTTAAAATGACAGGTGCTCCTTTGCAGGCTTAAGATACCATTGATTCATTTGGAGCTTATGTTGTTATATTAAAGTGGATATTTATCAATAGTATTAATCAATATAAGTGCAATGTGGGGGTAGCACTTAATAGAAGCATTATAAGTTCTCAGAAATATAATAGCTAAAGAAATATAGATAGAATATTAATAAATTTGGTGATGCATTTATTGTTTTTAAAAAGCAAAATAAAGAGGTAAAATCTCAAATGTGAAAGTCTGAGTATAATAGAAATACATAAACATAAACAAGAGTAAGTGTACCCTTTGAGGTAGTTTGTGTAACCTATGAAGTGGGTTCACCTATAGTGCTCCAACGTTACATGTTCTGTATAGATTAATTTTTAATGTATAGAATCGGAGCACAAGTCCTATGATTTCATAGTGTATAAGAAGTATTAAAAGAATGTTTGAACCTTATCAAGGTCAATAAAAATAATTGTATTGCTAATTCAGATAACATTAGGCGGTTTGTTATATTCAAATTTATTTTTAAAAATGTCCATTCTTTCAGGCAGTAATTTGTACAGAACACAATGAGTTATTTCTGCTTCTCAACATATTGTTGTCATGCTTTTAATTAGAGGATACTCATTAATCATACAAAGAAATCTTTGTATTGGTTCTTTGAATGGATTACAAATAGGTAGTGAACATTCTGGAGGTCATTATTTCCAAATTGCAAAGAATCAAGCAATGATTATCAAGGTACAAGAGTGCTTGATAACATAATCAAGAATTTACATAATTCATTATGAACTCTTTATCCAGGAAGATGTAATGATAGCATGCAGTAGGGAGATAAGTTATGGAAAATTGTCTGCTTACTGCTTCATACATATTTAAAAGAAAGATTATTTTTCTGATAAACCAAGCTCTGCATTTTCAAGGCTATTTTGTGCAAAGTTATTATGCTCCTGTTACTATACACCTTAATGCTCACCTTGATCTCAGTGCTCGTATTTAAAAGCATCTTTATTAATATTGTTACTTATAATGTATATATACATATGTGTATACACACACATATGTATATAGTAGTTTTTTAAAGTTTAAAATGATCACTAGGCACTTTAAACTTTTTTTTTTTTTATAATTTTTTGCCTGTCTTCTTTAATTATTGTCACGCATTCTAAAATTCCTTTAAAATCTTCAATGGAAAACATAATGATGAATTTAATAAGGCAGTTGAAGTTTAAACAATGGTACATAGAGGTGATCATTTGCATTTTAATTCCAGCTATAACATTAGAAGCCTTTGCTATTTTAAGCTAGCTATTTCTAATCTCAAATTAAAATATGAAATAAAAATTAAATATATAACTTCAAATTTGATTAACACCATCCCACATTTTTTAATATAATTAATGTTTTACTAAAAAGAAGGCAATATTATTTTTCATGGATATATATCAAATGCCAAATAGTAAAAAATGATGAAACATTTTCCAATTAGTTAATTATATTATAAAGGCTTTGTTACTGAATAGTTTCTTATAAATATGTATATTTCATATTTGATCTATTGTTTTGTACACCTGATATCTCCTAAGATAGTATGTGCACTAACTTGGTTATAAATCAGGCTGGTATAAAGAACTAAAACCACAATAACAACAGTAATAATGCCATTTTTCTTAATTAATTTTGTCCTCGAAACAGATTTAAACAAGGGGTTGTCTCTATATGATACTTGAAAAGATTTAAACACCACCCAATTTTTCTCTAGCGATATCAGTTCTTCCATCTGTTTTACTTCTTTTGGTAAATTATCACAATATCTAGACATTCTTATCAATCAGAGATCTGTTGGATAGCCCCAGGTCATCTCATTTTCCTCAGTATTTCTTGGGATCAATCACTTGGCCCAATTGATCCTGTTTGTATCTCTTGACCTTGACCACTAAATTCATTACCTTTTACTACTTTTCTGGGTTCCCATGTTGTTGGCATCCTCGAATCCTATGGCCCTGCAACTAGAGATATACTTCTAAAGATATATTTTTACATGACTCCCATGCTTGAATACTCCAGCAATTCTTTATTGTTCTCAAAACAAAATTTAATCTACTTAACGTAGCATCCAACAACTTTATGACCAGAATGCCTCTTTAGTTTTTTCTGCTTTATACTCACACTCTGTTCTCTGCTTTGTCATCCATGCCTCATTTTGTCACTGTCTCCTCCTTGGCACGCTTGCCTTTCTTCCTGTGATATTTCTAACTCTGTTTTACCTAACAGCTGGAACTTTCCCCTTAATTAATAGCGTTGACTTCAGATCCTCTGGTAACCTTGAGTCCTACAGTCTGGACAATAATGGTCAAAGTCTCCATAAGCCTTCAGAAGTCCCTATATTTCTATTGAGAGATTATGTCACATTTTTGGAATGCTTGTTTTTCATTTTACCCCACAAACAGATGCACATATTCTGTAAAGTATTAGGAGCCTCAAAGTTAAACAGGAACTCATTAAGTGTTGTTCAGTGAGTGAATGAGTTGAAGATAAATTAATGGAGTAACTTATTACTGTCTTCCCTCCTTTCTTTCCTGAGTAATTAAATCTTAGTGATAAGAGCCCTTAAAATTTAGTGCTGAGATGCATGTTTCCAAAATGAAAGGAAAATTCTCTTCCTTCTGTGATCCATATTCCAGGAGTGTTCACTTTGTCAAACAAACTAATAAGCATAATGGACAGTCCACATTGAGAAGCCAAGACCAAGAAAGTTTGTTTTTTTGAGTAAATGAATAAAAGAGAAAAAAAATGAATGAGATACAGGAGCAGAGAATGGAGTTGTGAGATCCAAATTAAAACATGTATGCTTAGGGGCTTCCCTGGTGGCGCAGTGGTTGGGAATCTGCCTGCTAATGCAGGGGACGCGGGTTCGAGCCCTGGTCTGGGAAGATCCCACATGCCGCGGACCAGCTGGGCCCGTGAGCCACAACTACTGAGCCTGCGCGTCTGGAGCCTGTGCCCCGCAACGGGAGGGGCCGCGATGGTGAAAGGCCCGCGCACCGCGATGAAGAGCGGTCCCTGCACCGCGATGAAGAGTGGCCCCCACTTGCCGTAACTAGAGAAAGCCCTCGCACGAACCAAAGACCCAACACAGCCAAAAATAAAGAAATGAATAAATAAAGTAGCTATAAAAAAAAAAAAAAAAAAAGTGCTAAAAAAAAAAACATGTATGCTTACAAGAGAGTAGATCTTAAAAGCTCTTGTCACAAGAAACAAAAAAAAAATATGTGTAAACGTGTGGGTATGTATGTTAATTAGAGTTACTGTGGTGATCATTTAACAACATATACAAATACTGAATCATTATTTTGTAGAACTGAAGCTAGTATGATGTTATATTTCAAATATGTATCAATTAAAAAAAGAAAATATATATGCTTACACTTGAAGAAGAGTCTTAATGTTTCTTCTGATTGTGGCTAATTTCCAGAAATGAGATAATCTGTAGTCATCCAAGATGGAAGACTTGGATGATAGCTCTGTATTTTAAACCTGTTCTGCACTCCTTAGTCTTTTAATCATTTTAACAAATTAAAGAATGAATATTGATGGGGACCACTTAGTAGGGTAGTGAAAACCACTTTATATGTATGAAGTACCTTACAGGGTAGTCTCTAATGAAATACATTCAAAGAGTAAATGTTTTTCAGTGAAAGAAATACACGACCTTGAAAAGTTATACCATTCAACCAGAGTACAGAAATAGCTACTGAGCTTTATTTTTCCCTTCTCCTTATTTCTCTTTGTATACCTTATGCTGGTAAAAATTAAGTACTTTCAACCTTCTTATTACCCCTCATTTTATGAAAAATCATTGAAAAAGAAAGGAAGAGACAAATCATAAATTTAGAAAGAGGGGTGTGTAGCAAAAAAAAAAAGGTGGGGAGGGGAGATGAGAGATAAATCAAAAAAGTAAAAGGAAAGGAGACTCAGAAGGGGTATAAATTAAGTACTATGTGAGTATAGTTGCTGCTAAATCATCATTTTCTAATTTATTTTAATATTTTAAAATTATAGTAATTATGTTTTATAATTTTTCTTCAAAATAAGAGTTTAAAAAGTAAGTGATTGAAGCAAGGCATAAAATAATATATCAGCATCCAAAATATTTACACAACTTGTCATTTTTTTCTAGATAAGCATTGTTCATTTACCTTCAGAAAGTAGAAAAGTGGGATAAAAATAAACTGAACAAAGCTGTTGTCTGTTCTGCATTAACACTGCTCCCATGCTAGCTGAGGCATATGAACACATATTGAGATGAAACTGAGGATGTTCTGATTGGCTTTAGATCCACTTCCGCATTAGCTGGTTGCATATCCTTGTGCAAAGCGTATCATGGGTACTTGGTGTCTAAAGAATGCAACTGGACCAGACAAACCAATTTTTTGTTGTTGTTGTTAGAATTTAGAAATATATATCACTGCTGTAAGTTAGAGAATGTTGAAAAAAATCTTATGGTTATAATTTAGTTATTTCCAATGTCTTTCAAAGCCTTTCCTGCACTTCTAATGGTTTACTTCATACGAGTATAGCATAGGTTAATATTTTATTGTTTAATTGCCTTAAAGCTAAGAAGCTCTATGGATATTTATCCACTTTAGATTTTAAAATGTTTTTAATATTGTCAAAGCAACATGATACCAATGAATGATTTAACTTAAGAAAGGTCAGTACCAGTTGGAAAGAATTTTAATAAATTATTTTAAGGAATAGCTGAACATTGTCTAATGCACAAATTGTCCAAAAGCATATGTGTCATCTAAATGTGACTTTCTAAATAAAGGAAACATCTTTGCAGATACTATAAATTTTAGAAAAGAAATTTTGATAAGCTTAAAGATATTTTATTTAATGAAAATTAGAACAACACCTGAAACTACATGCTTAAATTAATCTTTGACTATCATAGTATATATATATATATATATATATATATATATATATATATATATATGTGTGTGTGTGTGTGTGTGTGTTTATAAAAGAATGCTCATCCAAAAAATATGCAGCCAGATAAATCCTTTTGTAGATGAATACTGCAATACATCATACATTTAAATAAAAACAAACTTCAGTGTAATAGGAAGAATTGCCCAGTAAATTTAATATTTTTCATTGCTAGAATGACAATTGAAGACTTCTTGGTTAAACAACTGATTGACTACTAAAGCTATTTCATAAAAATTATCAGTAACAGTATAATGGTAGTAACTGTTCCATTCATCAATATAGCAGAATTTAAGAGTAATATCTTTTTGCATTCTACCATTTGGTTAGTTCTAAATAAACTTTTTAGAATATGTTTTACTTTAACTAGTGTTTTTGTACAGTTGGACAGTTGATTCAATTAAATATAAATTTCTAGTTAATTTTGAGGACATTTTATGTCTTAGAAAAAAAGGGGGAAGGAGGGGAGAAGAAAGAAAAAAATGTTTGAAACATATGAAGTCACTTTCTTTTAGAAATATATAAGCTCTTTTCTCAGGAAAGGGAAACAAAAACAAAAATAAACAATAGGATTATATCAAGCTAAAAAGCATTGCACAATGAAGGAAATTATCAAGAAAATAAAAAGGCCAAATAGTGAATGAGCAAAGATATTTGCAAATGATATATCTGATAAGGGATTAATATCCAAAATGTACAAAGAATTCATACAACTCAACATCAAAATAAAAACACTGGAACTATGAACAACAACAAAAACAATTAAAATATGGGCAGAGGATCTGAATAGGTATTTTTCCAAGGAAAACATATAGATGGTCAACAGGCACATAAAAAGATGCTCAACATCATTAATCATCAGGGTAATGTAACTCAAAACCACAATGAGATATCACCTCACACCTGTCAGAATGGCTATTATTCAAAGGCAACAAATAGCAAGTGTTGGTGAGGATGTGGAAAAAAGGGAACGGTAGTACACTGTTGGTGGGAATGTAAATTGGTGCAGCCACTATGGAAAACAATATAGAGATTCCTTAAAAAAATTAAAAATAGAAATACCACATGATCTAGCAATTCCTCTCCTATTTATTCAGAAAAAACAAAAACACTACTTATAAAAGCTATATGCCCCCTTATGTTCATTGAATCATTATTTACAATAGCCAGGATATGGATGCCAGCTAAGTGCTCAAAATAGATGAGTAGATAAGGAAGATGTGGTATATAAATATACAATGGAATATTACTCAGCCATAAAAAATAATAAATCTTGCCATTTGTGACAACATAGATGGACCTGGAGAGTATTATACTAAGTAAAATACGTCAGACATAAAGTGACAAACACTGTGTGAATTCACTTATATGTGGAATCTAAAAAAAAAACCAAAACAAATATACATAACAAAACAAAATCATAGGTACAGAGAACAAACTGGTGGTTGCCAGAGGGAAGGAGGGTGGGAGGAGGAAATAATTACATGAGGGAGATTAAGACATACAAACTTCCAGTTGCAAAATAAATGAGTCACAGGTATAAAATATACAGTATGGGGATACAGTCACTAACTATGTAATATCCTTTTTATGGTGACATATTGTAACTAGACTTATCATGGTGAATCAGTTTGAAATATATAGAAATTTCAAATCACTGTATCATATAATAAGAACTAACATAGTGTTATAGGTCAATTATATTTCAAAAGCAAACAAACAAATGAACAAACAAATAAACATAGAAAAAGAGATCAGATTTATGGTTACCAGAGGCGAGGGGTGGGGGAGGGAAAACTGGATAGAGGCAGTCAAACTGTACATACTTCCAGTTATAAGATAAATAAGTATTAGGGATGTAATGTACAACATGATAAATTTAATGAACACTGCTGTAAGTTACATATGAAAGTTGTTAAAAGAGTAAATAAATCCTGAGTTCTCATCACAAGAAAAATTTTTTTTCTTATTTCTTTAATTTTGTATCTACATGAGATGTTGGATGCTCACTAGACTTATTGTGATCATCACTTCGTGATGTATATAAATCAAATCATTATACAGTGCTGTGTGTCAATTATATCTCAATGAATCTGGAAGATATATATATATATACTGCACATATATAGTTTAAGCCTTAAGTGGCTGTTCATATGACTAATAATACATTTCTTTAAAAAGAATAAGTTGAAATGAAATTTAATAAATAACTAGACATTTGGAGATTTGTTTTAGTGCCCTTTTAAAATGAGCTATTAACATACAATGATCACAAAATAGAGACTATAGAATAGTTACAGGTGATTAATAGATAAAAAAATAGCATGAAGACAATTTTAAGTATAATGCTTATTGCTCTACTCAATAATATTTTAATTGCTGTTGACTGAGTGAAATCTGTGAAATAAAATCTGAATGTGATTGACATATCTCCAATTAATGCTTAATAAAGTGTTGCATTAGCAAACACACCTATGCAGACTTGCCTTTAATATGACTAGTGGCCATAGCACCATAGTTTAGAAATGATTCTAAGTTAATATGAATTATGTTAATATGTAGTCATATTTATATTTAACAAAAATCAACATTATAGATATGAGTCACATTCTGTGGTATTTAGGGTGACATGTGAGGAAGCCAAATCTTTTTAACCCACTTTTTTCATTATTATAAGAGCTCTTTTGATGCCTTGCAAGACATTTGATACCATCCAAACAGTCCATAAGACATTTGGTCCATGTCAAAAAGTCCTTGATATTTGGTCCTGTCCAAAACCATATGGCACAGACCTAATATGCTCATGGACATTCTGGACAGGGCCAAATGGACCTGTGAGTAAGAAACTTCTCTATTTTACTTCCCCTTGCAGTTTTTGTTGAACTGTGGCTTAACATCCCACACCCCACTCACTCGGGTCTCCACTTAAGAAATGTTAAATTAACAACATCACAACAACATGTAAAATGTAAACTTGGTTCAAGAAGAAATAGGAAACTGGAATATCAATAACCAGCAAAGAAATTAGATGTTAAGCAACACCCCTTCCAAAAAAAATAAATTACATCCAACTTATATTTTTATTAGTTAAAACACATTAAATCTCTATTTCATTATAGAAAATAGTAACAGCAAAGATGCCCACTTCATTTAACAAACATTTGGTACCAAACTGGTACCAAACTTTTGAAAAGGTTAATAGTATAGGTCAAGTCACTTATTAAGGTCAATAAAAATAAATACTTAGGAGAAATATTAGCTAATTATAATAAACTGTTTAAACATTTGGCAACATAACTAAGTAGGCTTTATTCTAGAAAAGAATAATAATTTTACCCCAGAAAATCTATCAATGCAATCAAACACCTCAGTGCTGCCATACGAGTACTGTCTTTGATTAAGGAGCAGTTAGAAGAGGCAGTCCAAGTAAGTCCTCATGGTCATTGTCACTTATCCATATCATTACTGACCTGTATTTACCTTTGTTTTGATATAAGAAGCGAATATTTATGCCATAAAGTAATATCATTTCCCAACAATTCTTTAGCAAAGAATTTGACTCACCTAGTAAATGTGGAGATCATGCCAGGAGCTATTATTTGATTCAAGGGAGGAATCAATATGCCAATTTTAGAGATTAAAATACTATGTGGTATCTTGGGGCACCCAGGGCACTTCTCCACTACATTCTTAACCTATAAGTAGGAAGTCTTCTCTCATTTAAAATTGCCTGATTTAGCACTAAAACAAGAGAGAGGAGTTAAGGATTAAAAGCCTATCAGTCTTTGAGGAAAATCCCTTTTGTTCATTTGGAGAATGATTGCTTGTGTTTACAGGATATCTTAATACAAATAAAATAAAATAAAACATAACCATTCTTTTTCATGGAACCTCATAATAGCTAATTTGTATTAATATATGTATCAATACTTACTCATCTGTAAAACAAATGAGTAAGTATATATTTTGAGTGCATAAACTGATCAATCTGATCAATTAGAATTCTAGATTACCCCTTAATAGAGTAGTTATATAGTAATAGAGAGGACAATTAATGCTAAGAGGCCACAGGGAATCTAAATGTGATGTCTAGTACTGATTGAGAGAAAATTGACATTGGCAGATACACTGCAAAGTATGGTCAGTATGTCCAAAATACCTAATTTCCCTCTTCTATACTCCATTAGATTATAATAAATTTCAACAAAAGCATCAAATAACTTTCTGGATGTTTGATATTATTCTGTTGTATTATTTTATTCATGCAGTTTTACATATCTAAATTACTTTTTTGGTCCTATTTGCCTCCATCTGCTCAGTTAGTCCTACTTAAGTCTCCTAACAGTTATTCTATTAGATACAATTCCTTATGCTCAAAATACACTAAACTTTAATTTTTTGTTTTCAATCTTATCTGCATTTTCTATCAGATTACTGAAAAACAAAAAAATTAAAAGCAACAAAAAAACCCTTAACTTTTTTAACTACTTTAACAAATCATTCCATGTATTAGGTATGTTTTGGCAAATAAAGCAATCTGCTATGCCTGCAGAAGCAACAAAATATTTTCAAAAAGATGCAACAAAATTTCTGCGTGATTTAACATCTAATAGAAAGGAAAAAGGAAATGATAATTATTTTATGCATCGAATGAGAACCATCATGCTGAAACCTGAAGGAAATATTTGCAGAGAACGTTCAGTTCAATAATATTCTACAATTCAGTGGTTTAAGTTGAATTCTTTCTTGGATGAGCAGAACCTTCTCGGACTAAACATTATATTTAGTATAGTGTGAAAACTGCATATTCAATTAACTTGGATTTATTTTTACCTCCTTTCATATACTTATGATATTCTACAAATACTAATTTTATAGTTGTCATAAGTATTTTCAATCACATACATCCCATAGATAAATTGGGTAAGTTAAAAGTGATTATTGACACTCTTCTGTCTTCATTTCTTGATAATATAATGAGATTCTATGATTTCCTTTAGCACTAACATATGATATGGAAGAGAGGCTGAAATTTCCTAAAATAATTTTCAAATTATTTCTGTCCTAATGTAATTGCTCCTGTAAATGTAATGCCCTGCTAGTTTATTGATCACAGTTATAATGTGCTTTTTATACTCCTGCACTGTTGACTACCCTTCATTGGTACATTAACTTACACCATTTAAAACTCATTTTCTTTTCCCTTAGCTCTGTACCAATAAAGTCTGACAAAGTTATGAGTTCTTTAATATCCTTTCCTACCAACACGATTCCTGATATTACATAGTAGTTAAGCAGATGGGCTAGGGAATTACACACATCTAGGTTCACATTTAAATGCTGCCATTTTTAAATTTGGGAAGTTGAGTAATTTAAATTTAGTTAAATTTCGTAGTAACTGATCACCTCACTTCACAAAGGATAATTAGAATATATCATCACACGTTTTAAGTATTATATGTGTAATGTGTGAAAGTTATTTATCCCAGTCTTGGCTATAGTGAGTCGAATTGCCTTCTGGGTGATGTTGTAAGCCATTAGTATTTGTGCATTTGGTCATCTGAGCAATATGATAGTTCTTGAATATCTTAATGAACAGAGAATTAAAATCATCTATGGTGTCTTTTTTTTCTTATTACTTTTTTTTTCTATCATTCGATTTACTTTCATAGTTATTAAGTTAAGCTTTTTTCCCTGGTGGTATGACAAGGTAACAAAGTTTATAAATTGTTTACTAAATGGAAAATACAGTATAAACTTCTGCTAATGTAAACTTCACTTTCAAATTATCATTTTATATAGTGTATGTAAAATAACCATTAGGCAATTCCCATTTCTATGAAATCCAAAACATGGAATATCTTTTAGTTTTCTCATGTAGTTAGGTAATTGGAAATCCTTACAAAATGTTTTTAGAATGGACAAAGTGATCCATGGTGATACTGACGTAATATGAACTGAAAACAATATTTCCTTCAATGACAGTTTAGACTCAATTATTGAGTATACATCAAATAAATGTTAAGCAATTATTAATAGCTAATTTTTATAAAACCCAAAACCCACTCATCCTCTCAGGCTCTCAGAATTAGAACATGAGCCATGGCTTAAAAAATGCTCTATATTGCTCTTGCTGAAGGGAGTTGTCATCACTATAAAAACATAAAAATGCAAAAAAGGAAATTATTTAAATTAGAAATGGAAATGACCATTTCCATCATTTTTAGTTTCTGTCTCTTTCTCATATTTCTAGCATTATACTTTTATCTTTTGTTTAATTTACAGGGAAGAAGGAACTTAGGCATGATTCATTTGATATTTTTGGAAGTTACTACATGTGTGAAGACCCTCAGAATTTGAGCAGTCAAAACTTGCTTTGAGTTAACTTCAATGTGTGTATCACCCCTGTATATCCTAAAATATCTTTTAACTGTGTATTTCTGTTCAGCCCGAAGTATCTATGACTATGGTTGGCTTATTTTTTTGTTAATTTTCAACTTCTCAATAATCACAGGCACTTTTTTTTTTTTTTTTTAAATGGCTTAATTTTTTTTTAATGTTGAGTGTCCAATGTACTTTTTTTTTTTTTTTAATTTTATTTATTATTTATTTATTTATTTATTTATTTATTTTTGGCTGTGCTGGGTCTTCGGTTCGTGCGAGGGCTTTCTCTAGTTGCGGCAAGCGGGGGCCACTCTTCATCGCGGTGCGCGGGCCCCTCACTATCGCGGCCCCTCCCGTTGCGGGGCACAGGCTCCAGACGCGCAGGCTCAGCAGCTGTGGCTCACGGGCCCAGCCGCTCCGCGGCATGTGGGATCCTCCCAGACCAGGGCTCGAACCCGTGTCTCCTGCATTAGCAGGCAGATTCTCAACCACTGCGCCACCAGGGAAGCCCCACAGGCACTTTTAACATGATTACACAAAAGACTAACTCAGCAGTTGATTCAATAGGCATTAATGAGAGGTTATTAAATATATAGTGTTCTGTTATTTGATCTTTGTTTTAAAATATATTGATTCTAATGGAGGCAAATTTATTGAGTAGAGGAAGAAATCTCAGGCACATATTTATAAGGAAGGAGCAAAATTTTGAATAATAATTCAATTATAATTGAAAAGCTATGTGGTTAGTTTTCTGGGGAAGTGAAAATAGTGAGCACAGAGTTATCAGTCAATGAAGAGTATCAACTGTCAAAATATAAACACCAAAAACATTGTTTCTATTTGTTTACTTTTTGTAGATCTATATGTTTCTACCCTGAGAACATTAACTTGTTAATTTATTTTTATAATAATTTTCATACCTTATATTCAGTAGTGATGTGATAAAGTCTGCATAAATAGGACTTCTAATACCAAAAAAAGCCTTTAGGTTTATACAAGACAAAAAGAAGTTGATCTTCCTCTAGTAATGTGGATAATATTATGAAAATTACTACTTTTAATGAATTTTTATCACCTGTATTTCAACTGACTTTTGTTTTCTAATAACATTTCAGTGACATAAAACAATGTCATTTATTTTTCATGTACATTTCTCTAAGTTGGCTGGTGTAAAGCTCATACAGGTTGGACTCAGCTGGCTTTGGCTCCAAGATGAAGGGTGGAGCCAAGTCCGCTCGAGACATGTATCATTCTCCTTCATCTAGAAGCTACCTGAACTAGGTTAATCTCATGACAAAAGGTAGAAGAAAAGAAGGAAAAGACCATACATGCAGAGGCATTTCAAGCTTTAGCTTGAACCACATCTATACCATCTCATTGGCCAAAGCAAGTTACATAACTGCATCTAGCATCAATGAGATGGAATAGTACATTCCCCCCCGCCATGGAGACTGAGGATTGGGAAAAAGAGTGCTTATTTGCTGAACAATAATTGTCTACCACAATCTGTACAGGAGTGATGATAATAATTTCATAGTGCTGTGTAGAGGACAATAGCTATAAAAGTGTAATGAAAATTTAAAGTACTAAAACATGTGAGGATATATTTATTAATACTTACTATTAGTAGAATGCTAAATGTGAGCCAGTATGATCTATTAGTCAGTTTAGAACAAAAGATAATTTATTTATTTTGTAAAATGTCTTAGTTGGAAATAAACAGCTAGGACCTGGAAATACATAAAACTTGGTGAAATAATTATTTTCTTAATGAAAATACAGAACTAAAAAAAAGTACAGAAATGATTTATTGTTTATCTCTATAAACAGTAGTCTAACTACAGTAATTACTCTCAAATTAAGTATAATCCTGATAACATTAATTTAGATAGATAGAAATGATACATGATAGATAGTCATTGTCATTAATCAGTGTGATATTGTAAAACCATACTTAAAAACATGCTTGAGATTATTTTTGCCATTTTTAATTTTATATAATATCACTTTTAATCGTGAATTTTATAAAAATAGTGTAGAATGGTGAAAACTCATGGCAATGCCATCAATAATTCATTTAAACTATAAATGTATTGAAGTCAGTTATGAGCTACATAATATATTTTAATTTCATTATCTGTATATATGTAGGAGGATAGTGTTTATATGGATAGTTCACAAGTGAAGAAACTAAATTCAAGATTTTGTTTATTGCCCCAAATCACCCATCTTGTCAAAGAAAGAAAAGCATTTCTCCATTGTTCATCATGACATTAAAATGATACTCTTGAAGATGATACCTCTTTTGACAGCTCTGTCAATTCCAGATCTCTCCTTCTCTCCCACTGAGGTATAGCTGTTATCTGTTTGGTGAGTATATTTACTGATATTTTCCCTAGTATATCTACATGAACATGTTTACTTACTTTTATTTTTTTTATTAATTTATTTTTTTTGGAATATAATTGACATAACACATTAGCTTCAGATGTACAACATAATGATTACATATATATATTATATATATATATATATATCCCTTTTCATATTCTTTTCCCTTATAGGTTATTTCAAAATACTGAGTAGAGTTCCCTGTGCTATACAGTAGGTCCTTGTTGATTATCTATTTTATATACAGTAGTGTGTATATGTTAATCCCAAACTCCTAATTTATCCTCCCCCCCTTCCCCTTTGATAACCATAAGTTTGTCTTATATGTCTGTTGGTCTATTTCTGTGTTGTAAATAAGTTCCACATATCAGTGACATATGATATTTGTCTTTGTCTGGCTTACTTCACTTAGTATGATAATCTCTAGGTCCATCCATGTTGCTACAAATGGCATTATTTCATTTTTTTAATGGTTGAGTAATATTCCATTGTGTGTGTGTGTGTGTGTGTGTGTGTGTGTATACATCATCTTTATCCATTCATCTCTCGATGGAGATGGAGAAATCCATACTAGCAGTTTGTGTTTGTACTTCCTTTTCCTCAATGTATACTATAGTTTAAATTTAATGTATTCTTTGACTTTAGTATATATATTTTATAAATTTAATAATTTCAATATTTTAAATATGTATATATTTAAATTATTTCAAAAAGAATACATTGCTGTATTGTATTTCATGATATGGATGTACCCTAAGTTTATTTAATCAGTTTCTTACAATGTATATTTATGTTTTCTTATATTTTCACTATTAGGAAAAAATGCTTCCCCAGGCATTAGTGTACATATGTTGTTAAGCATACATAAAGGCAAATCTTTAGAGAATAAACAAAGTAAAGTAATTGCTAAAATATAAGATATACACATTTCTATTGCAATCGTTTTTTTTCAAACTGCTTTCTACAGAGCAATTCAATTTCTTCTCTAAACAACAGTTGGCATTATTAAAAGCTGATGGTTAAAAGATGCTAATAGTACTCTAACCTGCATTCTTTTTCATTATTAATGAGAGGATGTACCCTTTTACTGACCATTTTTATTCCTTTTTCTTTGGCTGTATTTCATAATTGCTTCCCAATTATTGAATTGAGTTGCTTTTATTTTCTTTGTAGGAAATGTTTATATATCCTGGATATCAATACTGTGTATGTTAAACATGTGGCAAATGCTTCCTTTCAGTCTGTTGCTTGTCTTTTAACAATATTTATGGTGAATCAGAATTTTAATTTTGATATAACTAAGTTTATCAAAGTTTACTTTATGACTTTTGCTTTTTATGTCTTGTTAGTTTTTTTTTCTCTCCTATAGTCACAAATATTGCATACTAATTTTATTCTAATTCTTTTAAGATTCTTAAAGCATATACTGCAGAGCCAGAATCTTACATTAACATCCTAATATGCTATTTAGTAGCTTTATGACATTTAGCAAGAAACATAATCCCTCTGCGCTTCAGTTTCCTAAATTACAAAATTAGAATTATAATAAAAAATAGCATACATGTTAATTGTGGTGATTAAGTGACATATTAGAGGAAAATATACTCACTTATCATATTGTCTTGTCTTGGAACCTTAAAATCTGTTGTGCAAAAAATGTATGGTTCTATTTCTGTATCTGGGCGCTTAATTCTTTCCATTTACCTATATGTCTAGCTAAGGTGACCAACTGTCTGAGATAGCTCTTGAATTTCATTTCAATGAACAAACTTTGGGTTGCTAGTAAATACAAACATGCTTTTTTTGTGTGTATTGGCCTCGTACGCTTTTTCCTTATTAAACTGAATAATTCTAGTAGGTTTTGTTTACGTTTTATAGATTCTTCGGAATTTTCTATGTAGACTGTAATGCTATCTATATATAAAGATATTATTTTTCTTCCTCTCTAATTGATTTGTTTTATGCTTGATAAGTTTGTGATTCATATTTAAATTACTTCCATGGTTCATGAAGCTCTGTCCATGACTTAATTAAAGCTTTCCAATACATGCTTATACCTACCTATAAGCATTTGGAAAACAAGCAGTCAATCTCTCTCTGAATTCATCAACATTAACCTGACATAGTGTTCCCAAAGCTGAAGCACTGCTGAACATATGATTACAATCCAAGTCTTCAAAAAATGAGAAAATACATTATTACTCAGTGTACTTTGAAAATATAATTGATAGTTAATATTTCCCTCAAAAAGACTTGGTAGATAAATATAGCTAAATGAACACATAAATATGATTCACTGATATCTTAATTATATCACTAGGTATAGCTGTAGATCTGATTTTATATATTTTATATTTTGACAAACTAAGAAAAATGGTAAACCTATGCATGGTTTATTTTAGGCTGAAGGACAATTATATGTATTGAAAATATGTAAAAATTGCTTTGAAAGCACATAAATCATAACATTTTTATAGACCATGAATACATTTTGAGATATTAAAATTTGCATTCTATATATATGTAAAACATGTTATCTGTGGTAACTAAGCTAGATACTGGATTTTTAAATAAGATCTTTTTCTCTTCTTTTTTAAAGTGCTATTGTTGGGCAGCAATTCATTGGCATATTTGAATTAGTTATTCCTATAATTTTGTAACTATTAAAACATTTCCTACAACTGAACAAAAATGCCAAATTTTTTACTATGATATACAGGGAAAGATTGGTTAAACTATTCTCAAATTTTCCCTCAAAATCATGTGGGCATTTTCCTCTAATTTTTATTGTTGATTTTCAGGGTCTTCAACTTATATATTAATGCCCTATTCTGTGTCATGTACTGGTGTCCTGTGCAATCACTGCTTTTCAAAATAGCAATAGTTATATCTACAGATTGATTATGCCTTTATAATTATAGGACCAAATTAAAAAGAAACTTTCTTAGTTCATGATTTGAAGCAAAAATAATATTATTATTTTTTCCAAACTTAATCATTGACCTTGGGATAAAGAGAAGTGTCTAGATACACATTATCAAAATAATGCATTATTTTGATAGTATATTACTACTTTTAATATTTTAACTTCATTTGTAAGCTATAGAGTGGATTAGTTACTACTAACATTAATATCACTGCCCTATCCTGTCTATGTGGTATTATTTTTCACATAATTATATAAAAAGTAATTCTGCCTTGTAAATGGAATAATAGCAAATCATTTTAAAATATTCATTAAGCCAAAAAATGTATTTCACATATAAGAACCATGCTCAAAATGTTTTAATAAACTTGATATAATACATATAACATGTATATAAATATGTATAAATGAAAGCATTTCAGAGGGAAAAAAAAAGAATTTGGAGCATATGCTTGAGAACAGAAAACCACATTTTTTTATCATGGTGTCTGCAAAATGATACCAAATAATTTAAGTAGTTACTTTATTTATGAATAGTGATGAAAAAATTTATAATCGCTTTATAGAATTCAAGAAAAATCTATTCAACAAGAGAGAATTTTTTTTAAACTCTGCTTATGTCTCCTTATATAATTCTTTGGTAATTATGCCCACATTTGGTTAAACACGCTGAAATCTGTCTACAAAACTATAGCAAATAATTTAGATGGCTAACTTACTTATGGACAACAATAAAATATTGGGTTATTTTTATAGTTTCTATGGAAAGGAAAATATCACTCAACAAGAGATAGTTTTGTTTCTCAACTCTGCTTCTTACTAACCATATTTATTTGGAATAAATGCACATTTTATTAAATATACATTTATTATAAAACAATATACTTTTATGTTTTTAGAAAATGTGTGTTAAGTTCAGTATGAATTTAGGTTTTATAAATAAATTTAATGACTATTTAATCTATTTCTTCTTATTTAACAAACCAAAGCAAGAAAGAATGAAGAGAAAATAAAATAGTTTGCTGGTCATGTCAGAATGACCTATAGATCATTTAGAAGTGGGGGAAATTTTGAATAATTTAGTCATTTAAAATTATTCAATCTACTCATTCAATCTTAAAATAATTTATAGCAGTAATGGTTTTACCTGATAATTTGAAGAATTCAAAACATATTAAAGAGTTGTAGGTGGAACAAGGAACTGGACTTTCAAACACATTTTTTAAAGACTATATAGCCAAATATGAGAAGTTGGAGGAAGAAGCTATTATATAATTTCATCAAAATGTTGAGTTTTGAACGGATGACTTATAAACTGTAAACTGCGGCACTTAAATAGTCTGAAATTCAGAGGGTTTTAACAGACTTGTCCCATGTTGAGTTTGAAATGATTATGTGTAATTATCATAATACTGACTGTTACATAATGCTATCAGTCACAGCATTGCATAGAATGAGATAAATGACATCACAATAATTATAATGCAGAATTATATACTAAAAATAGAATTGCATGAGGTTTTAATTTCCTTATATACACCTCTCTTTATGTTTCAGAGTTTCTAAATTAATCAAATGTGACCATACAAAGAATTGGACTAACAAGGATTATCAAATTAGACTTACATGAATCAGAGATTTTACCAGTCTCAAGCTTTACTAATTATTTAGGAGTAAAAATAACTACAAGCCGTAAGTGAAAAGGAAAAGGAATAGGAATAGGACTGCCAATTTAGCCTCCCAGGTCTATCCTTGTATTAGGATTCACTCTGACCCCCATTAAGATATGAAGTTCCCAGTTGGTATAAAATGTCATTTTGTTGTTATTAAATGTCTCTACATTTTACTCAGTTCTATAGCTTAAATAAAATTTTTCAGGGAGACACACCTCATAAATTATTTCATTCTAAATTTGTTTAACACGAGTAAACTTAGGCAAATGAGATTCAATCTGCTGAGAATATTTATTCCATAGATTAGGATCCTCCCTTGAGGAAATGATGTTGGCTTGTCTGCCAGGAATTCTATTTGTATGTATACAAGGAGATTAACTAAGCTACGTTCCTTTTATTCCAGAAGGGACCCCATAGTAAAGGGAGAAGATCGATGACTGCCTAATCATTTCTTCCTCATTGTGTAATGCTAGTACTGCAAAGTTGGGACAGTGGGCGTGTGTATAAATCTGGGTTCTCCAGAGAAAAACAACCAATCTAATCAGTTGAAAGAAAGGCTTTGAAAGCAAAAATTGAATTTTCTGGAAAAGAAATTCTGTAGTCTAGAGGCTACCCAAGTTCTCCACCTGCTGGCCTGTGTACAGATTTTAAATTTACCAGCTCCCACAATCACATGAGCCCATTTCTTAAAATAAATCTCTTTTCCAAGAAGGTTAGTTTTTGCTCTTAAGGCTTTTCAACTAGTTGAATGTGGCCCACCCACATTATCAGAAGTAATCCTATTTAAAGTCAATTGATTGTAGAGGTTAAACATACAGACAAAACACCTTCACTGCAAAACCTAGATTGGTGTTTGATTAAATAACTGAGTGCTATAGCCTAACCAAGTCTACACATAAAACTTACCATCACAGAATGCAGGCCCTCTGCTAATACCAATGATTCTTGCACTGGAGAAGTAGTCAAGCCTTATTCTAAATCCAGGAATCTCACTTGAAGATGGATTTCTGTTGGGAAACCTGATTTTATGATATGACAGGTTAGAAAATATTCTGTTCACTATACCTAGGTTCGATCAGTTTCCATCTGGAAACTCATCTCATAGTCTACTAGTGTTTAAAATATTTTTTGAGATGTTTCTCAAAAATGGCCACAGTAATATCACCCATCTCACATATATTCTACTTTGTGACCATGACATTTCTCCCACTGAGAATAATTTAGAGAAAAAACTATTATATAATTTTATCAAAATATTGGTTTTGGAATGGATAACATATCTTAAGATATTTGCTATTTTAATAACCCAGTACATTTTTTAAATTGCAGGTTTTCTCTTTATGTTTTTGTTAGATATGTTTTGTTTTTTTTTTTTTTTTTTTTTACTATTCTTAAAGTACTTAATCTAAAAATTTTAATATACTTCTCTAATTTTATGGACTCTATTCTAAATGTCACTACCTCTAAGGTATATTGTACTGGCTGTTAACTCCATTTTTTTGCTTTACTACCCTATGTGACTATGAAAAGCTCTTAGCTTTTGCCTCCTGGTGCCATTACCTTATAAATGGACAAATGCCTTAGGGGATTTCCAGGATGCTTGTTTATTACAATTTTTTTTTACTTCTCTCTAGGATTTTGTTTTCTCCTACATTTCATTAATTTTGTTTTGTTTTGTTTTCTATTTGCTTTTACTATTGCTTTATATCGAACTGCTGTATTGAGGCTTAAGCAGAACTACTTTCTCTGTTTAATGTTAGACATAATTCCCTGAAACTTAATGATACTTCATGCTCCATCTTTATATACAACAAAACACTATAAAGATGATTAAAAATTTTGTATTTATGTTGTCAGTGGCTTTGTTACACACCTTTTTAATTGTCCTCATATTCATAGTGGTCAATGTCTTTTCCCATAGAATTTTTCAAGTAGGGAATCCTAAATCTTAGTCTAGTGTATAAAATCTGGCTGCCATGTTCTGGGTTATGAGAAGAAAAATGGAACTGAGTCACACTCTTCACTCCTATTCAACCTTTCACCACAGATCTCCCTTCCTCAACTATACTTAAAATAAACCTCCAAAATTCTGCTAACTTTGCATATTTGTTTTCACTTGGCTTCCTTGTTTAGAGGAGGGCATTTAAGAATCCTATTAAAAATCCTTATTAAAGATCCTTATTAAAAAATCAACTTGTTTGGGTTCAATCCAGATTTTAATTCACCTTTTATAAGTTGAGGACTTGATACCTCTAAGTTCTGAGCATGTGGGATGAGGGAGATGGCAGGTCTCTTGGGCAAACTGCCTAGCTTCCCAGACCTCCCACTTCTTGTCAGTTTAGATTACATCTTTCCCTGGCATCAGATAACTGTGTATCTAATTTCTAGCTTCTTCTACTATCTCTGCTATCTTCTACTCACCTATTTGTCTTTGCGGGTTCTTGACCTTTTATTCCAAATGGTTATTGCAGTAAGTTTCTCTGATGGAAAAGCTACACGCCTATATCTAATTCACCATAATTAATTGTTAGTCTGCCTCAGACATTCACCTAACTTCTAAAGACCAAAAAAGCAACAAAAATAAGTACTTATTTCTAATTACATAGGCACTACTCGAGTTCTGGATCCTTTTATACCTGAGTCCTTATTGAAAAAATGAATCAAAAGTATTACAGAGACAGAGAAAAGTTGAGTCAAAATAAAACACTCAGTTATGCAAAAGTGATTTATGCTGTGTTTTCTTAGCTTCTGTATTTGTCCATTTGGCATTTGTTAATTACAGGGCCGGATTAATGGCCAAAATTATTTACATTCCCCCTGCTCTCCAGGGTCCATATTCTTAACCACTCCCTTATCTAATTCTCACACACGAAGCCAATATCTCTCCTATCCAGAACCAACTATGAGACAAACTGAAGACCACCCCCATAGCTCAGAGCACACCTACATTATTCAAATTAACAAATCCTAAGCTATTTCCCCTGCCCTATTTGCCATTCCTGCAAAAACCTCAATAAAGGCTCTGGCCTGGGCTTTCTGTTGTTGTTCCTCCTTTCTGCTGCCTGACCAAACTCATGTGTTCCTGTGACCTCTCCTCTTAGGAAACTGAAGTAATAAATCTTTTCAATAACATTAGTCCTTCCATGTCATCACTCAGGCACCTCTATGAATTAATATCTTGCAGATGCAATTGCTACACTGTCATAACAGCATTGCTGGTGAGCATGGAATCGTTTTAAAAAAACCAGTTTTTGAAAATTTGGGACTTTGTTAAAACAAAATTTGTATATACTTGTTTTAATCCCTATGAAAGAAAAAAATAATATGAAGACATTTAATCTTAGAATCAAGTATTGATCACTAGAACTTAATTAGGAAATATTTGCCAATATCTAATATAGAAACATTCATTAAAATAAAGATGTTAAAACTCTAAGATATCTGTGCTTCCAATAATTTTTTATAACCTTAGTGGAAATTATTTTAAGGAGCTGATACACTATGTAATGAAGCAACATTTGCATGAATTTTGGAAATTTTTATTATTTCTCTCTTCCTAAATACAAGTATAATCAATATACAAACTTTTAAACAAGTACGTATCATAACTTTATTCTTTAAAGACCTTTCTACCTTCCACCAATTCCCTCCCTTTCTCTCTCTTCCTGTATCTCCATGAGTGTCTTGAATGCTACTTGTAGAATGACATCACTGGTGACTTATAGGGGACTGGTTTGATCTAATTTACTGCTTTGTTAACTTTCATAAGCCTTCATTTCTTATTAAAAAATAAATTGATTGTATGAAAACAAAAAGAAGACAGATATCCTTTTTAATGTGGTCATAGAATTTGGGGACAAGCGGAAGTGGAAAGGACAGTGAGTTTAGTACATTTACAGATAATATGTGGGATGAATAATTGATAAGCACCACACTACACTAATAATTAAATGAAGGAACTTTTCAAGAGATAAATATCATCAGAGTTGATACTGTTGATAGAGTAACAGATATGACCTTAACTCCATGCTCACTGCTGAACTTCTGTTGGGGCTGGTGTTAAGGTAAGTCTAAGAAGTTGATTACACACCCACAGTTAACGCCCAAGGATTTGGTGCAATACTTATGGTTGGCCCTCATGTGGTAGACAGGTTACTAGCAAAACAAGCCCTAAAATAGCAGCACCATTAAGGAATACAGAATGAGTTTACCATTATTTCTATTGACTCCACACCATCCGTTCTCTCTCCAGTTCTAAGCTCTCCTACTTGGAAACATATGATGGGCATTTTGTGTAGATATAATTCAGATTCAGGAAAACTAAGCCACTCCACCTCACTGTGACTGACACGCACAATACCCAGAACAGTGTGGTTTTTCAAGGACACATTTTTCAAAACCAAAGCAGAGACATATGTGCGTGACCGATGGGTTACATTTTTGTGCAGAAGACATTTTCTTATCAAAAAGAAGCTGTGCCAATTTGAATAACTACAATCGTACATCATGTCTTCTTCAATTTTTGCCTTTCACAATATGGGAAGGGTGCTACTTAATACTGCTGATTACGGGACATTTATCACTAATCCACGGGACATGAGAATTTGTAGAATTAACTTGCTGGTTACATGTAATTTTATGCATATCCATGAGAGCATAAATAGAAAGTAGCTTTCACAATATAGCTGGGTCTTTTAAAATACATTCTAATATTCTGCTTTTGGAGAAGCTATGTAATTTGCTTATTAAATGAGTCTTTAGTAGTTCCTAGATAATCCAGTTAATTATCAAATACTTTGAATAACGTAAAATCTCGTTTTTCAGACTCACTATTCTGGCATGATATAACTATCTTGGGGTCTCAAAGAGGAATGCTAAATGTGTTACATAAGCTACTTCATTCTAGTTGGGATATTGAACAGTGAACTAAAGCATGTAGTATCTTCCAAATGTCTATATTTAAAGTCTCTGGTATGGATATTTTATTTATTCTGGTCCTCAATCCATGATTTTAAAAAAATGAAGATAACTTTAAAGAAGAATATTTTACCTTAAATTAAAACAGACGCAATTGTTCGGTGATTTCATAGAGAAGAAATCTAAGAGAAAGGGTATAATGATGAAGTTCAAGAAAGTTGGAGAAAAATCAGTTTCTAGGAAAAGGAGTTATGGTGGGAAAAGTGCTTGAGGACCACACAAGTGGAACAAGATTTCAAATATGGACGTGGAACAGAAACATCGAGAAGGACATTGAACATAGGTGTCCAAGCAGTGCCTCTTAAGGAAGCAGACGCTTTTTGGAGGAGTGAGCTTAAAACTTTGAAGACATTTTATGTTAGTAAAAGAGTAAGAAAGAATGAAGAAAATGCAGAAGACACTGCAAAAGAGAGTGAAAGGCAGAAATGGGAAGATTAAGAGGTTTGCTAAGAAAAGAAAATTCAAGTTTCTTCTGGGCAGAGGTCCAATGTAACTGTTACATTTACCAAAAATCATGAGATAGGTATAACATCCTCCTTTATCAATTCCCCTTGTCCTGTTTTTCCTATTATTACCTTTACCTCTCCTCTTTCATGAATTTCTGGCATTTGGTCAATACCATTTGGAAATAACTGCTGCTGCTGAATTTCATTTAGGGATAGTGACAATACACATCTGTGACTATGACATTTAACCTACTAAATATAAAAGTAAAAGAGCATATTAACAAATGCCATTGCCAGCCTAGGAATCAAGAGATTTGCTCAGGGTATACTGAGAATATTTGAAAACACAAATGTATTATAAACCTGAAAATACAGGCCCTACAGGAAATTATATTTTGTTTATATGGTAATTTATTCACCTTAAGTGAATACAAACACTGTATATATTTTATGGGTTTATAATTTTGGTAATTAATTCTTTAAGCTTTCATGCCACTATAGCTTTTCTGATTTGTCAAATTATTTTACATTCCATTAGAGTCATCTATTACTGGGTGGGGACAATAAGTAATTTATTCATACTGATTTATGTCAGAGACTAAGTGGTATTATTTTGATGTCTGTGGTGAAATATAGCACTGGGAATCAACAAATGCTAATTTTGTTTCTGAGGTCTTAAATAATTGTTCAGTGTGGAGAAAATATACATGTAATTCAAATATCTCATTCCTATTAATGTGGAAGGAATTCTACATTAATGTAGAATTGAATCATTACCACTGTCTCATCCATTGGGCTTCAGAAACATTTGCTAGGTAACTTCATTTATCTACAGCCAATTTAAATTTTGTGTAGCCTAAACTCATTGAACAATGGAATTTAATGCTTTGTAATAAACTGGGATTTTAAAAGGAGGGAAAAATTGTATTTGTTTTCTACTTCTTGACCTTGTAATGGAAGACTCTTAAAGATCAGGAATTCTCCTTCACAGGAGAGATGTGACTTAGGATAAAAGAGTTGTTTATTGAGTTCCTTCTAAGCAATCTCTCAGCTGTGCAGAACTCCATATTTCTTAATTAGGATAGGGTCTAAGAAGTGTATTTGTTTCTAATTCCATATTAATGTGATTAATGTAAAGCCAACTACAGCATCCTATACCTGTTTCTAGGCTCAGAACATTTGTATCTTCTCTGAAATTTTAGCTTTTTAATGTTGAAATAGCTTAGGAGGAAAGAGCAGTAATGTGAGTGGGACACCACTCATTGTCATATTTCCTGCTGATATTCTAGGTAGAAAGAAAATTCTATCAACCATTTATTCAACTGCTTTCTATCATGTAACAACATATAATTAATAAAATATTATGTGTCTGATTTAATCCTGCTGAAAATTCAGTTAGCCTATTTATTAATCTTACCAGGCCTGACAAGAAAGAGAAGGCATAATCAAAAAGTTATTTAAAAATAATTTAATGAAATACTATTTACAGCAGTAGATGCAGAGTTGAGTAGAACTAAAATGGATGGTAAGACTCCCAGGGACACACAATAACTAGAAGCTATTACCATACCTAGATTTAAGGGGGGGAGAGTACTTTTATCAGAGCTTAGTAAGTGTTACAACCATGGAAGTGGGGACACCTGAATGTCACTGGGGTCATAGAGAATGCAGCTACTGACCAACCAGTGGCCCAGCATTAACAGAGCAGGCAAAATGTGTACTACACTCTCTCCACATATGCTTTGGCCAAAACTATAACCAATGAACAAGGGATCTAAAGGTTAACCTCCTAAAGTACAGAGAAGTCAAAAAAGCCTGGAAAACAGTTCTGCACAGCAAGTCAAGTCAAGTCATCACAGTAGTATACTGTAATTAAAACATAGTACAGATCTAAATACTAAACATTTATGTTTAGAAAAGCTCATACACATATTGGAACTCTCTTAATTAAAATTTGTTTCTTAAGGTTAAATCATTGCATAGATTACTTTAAGAAATATGCAAATCATAGTTCAACAATTTGGAAATTTATTATATGTATTTTACTTTCAATAACAGCCATTTAATAAAGAATGAAATGAACTGACTCATTGCTACTTCACAAGTTATCTCAGAGTCCGTTCCTATAAATAAAATGGACAATGGCATATATCCCTAAACTTATTGTAAGAACTCTATGTGGTCATTAAACAAAATATTTAGTAAAGAAATGTGATAAAATCTAAAATATGTGTTATCTAATATTGAAATACTACTATTGAAAATTTACTTTAGGCTATATGTCAGACCAATGTACTGGGGAGTCCTCTTACCACAAAATTAATGGATCCTGAATAATTAATAACCATTAAGTTGGATGAGTCTGTATCTAAGAAAAGTGAGTGGTAAGCACCTGAAGATGATGTGGTTTCCTTGAAGGATGTAAGATGTAGAAACAATGGTTACAGGTAGGCAAGGAAACACACGCACTCACACACACACACACACACACACATATTGAATTCTATATTCAGAAAGAAAAACATTATTCAAGTGTAAAAGAAAGATAAAAACTCTCTCAGACAAACAGAAACGGGATATTCATCATTAACAAACCTGCCCTTCAAAAAACGTTAAAAGAAATTCTTCAGGGAGAAATAAAATGATGTAGGTAAAAAACTGAGGGTCCATAAATCAAGAATATTGGAGAAGGAATATATGAAGGTAAAATAAAATTTTTCATAGTTCTTATTCTTCAGATAAAAAAAATTTGCTTAATGACAATAGTACGAATGTATTAAGTGCTTTTAGCATACAGCTGAATGAAACGAATGACAGTAATGCCTTAAGAGACAGAAGGGATGAACTGGAAATACTCTAAATTAAGGACCCTGCACTACACATGATGCGTGTTATTTGAAGGTGGACTTAGATTAGTTTAAAATGTATATTGCAAATTCTAAAGAAACCACTTTTAAAAAACACAAGAAATGAAGTAAAATTGATTTGCTAAGAGGGTAGACAATAGGGAATTACATACAACAGTCAGTTAAACCAGGGAAGACAGAAAAAAGAGGGGAGATAACAATAGATGTAGAAGAAGTCATATCTTTTTAAGAAGTGGACTAATAACATCAGTTATAGAATGGAGATGACTACATTCATTTTTCAGAAGTATAATATGTTGTTTTCAAGAGATAAGAATGAGGAACGGATATACATGAAGGATGGAAACATGCTCACTAGTCACTTAATAAAGAAAAAATAAGTTAGAAAAAACAATATTTTTTTTTGTTTTGCCCAATAGGCATTATTTGGGATAGTAAATTTTATCACACAATAATACATGATTTAATTAATTAGATATTTTCATAGTTCTAAATGTTTATATATTAAGTCTTAACCAATTAACAATAAAGTATATTGTGGATTGCTATTGACAAACCTCATATCTTCCCGATTTCAATACACCTCCCACAATTAGATGACAAAATAACTTGTCCAGTAGACAAACATAAGTATCATTTGAAAATATTCTAATTAAATGAAAGATTTTTTTAAAAAAACATTCATAGAAATCAACAATGTGAAAATATGCATTTCAAGTTAGGAGTCATGAATTATGTAAATAGAAATAAAAATCATATATTTGAAATTATAAAAACAATTTTAAACAAATTTAAGTAATTCATTTATTAAAAAATAATATGAATGATAAAAGGCAGACACTTAATGATAATGTAACTACAGCAATAAAGACAGGATCAGTAGATGTACCTCCCTGATACATATTGGAGGCTCCCAATAAAGTATAATAAGCCTGAGTGATGTAAGCAGTCTACCTTACAGCCTCAAGTGCAAGTGGTTGTTATGCCTTAACTTTCTTAAAAATGCCTGGTCATAGCTGATTAAATAAGCATCATTTCCAATATGACACTCCAGGCATGGCTTTGGTTGCATAATAAGTTATTGCAACTATAAACTGTTTAGAAAGAGGACAGATTCTTATTAAACCTGTGCAAATAACCACATTGCCATGGAAATACAAACACTCAAAAAGCGATTCCAAATTCTGGAGGGGTCAGGTAGGAAGAAAAAGATAAATGGTTCATTTCTATTTACAATAACATGGTCTACTGCAGTTATGAGTTATGGATAGTTTAAGAGAAAGGTGTCCCTTGTATCCAGAAAATAAAATATTAACACATCAACAACATTTGAAAAAAAGCTGCAATCATCCCCCGTAGGTTAATTTATTCCTTTGCAATTAATTCTTGTTCCACTGGGTCTTGGCTTATTAATCTCATAGTCCCTTCTCAGTTAATGTTCTGGATATTCTGATTCAGTCCAATGGTATGGTCTTAAAATTACTTAAGTGATGACATAAGAAGCTGTACCAAAAGTACCTGGCATACTCTATTCCCACAGGACTCGAGACAGTCCTTCTTTGTTTAAAATGCACTCTGGCAAGTAGCTGATTAATAGGCACTGCCATGGAAGCATCTATGTAAAAACAAAACAAACAAACAAACACCTACTTGAAGGTAGATAACAAAAGACTTAAAGTGGCTATAATTAAATTATGACTGATGGTTTTCAAAAGTGAAAGATCTGTTGAGAGCTCATGACAAGAATAAAGCAATTGACAAGGGAATTGGTTTTCTGTGACATGTCAGTCCAAAAAGTTTTAGACAAAATATTTATAAATATGATAAACTATATTTTCAAAGAGTGAACATTATATCAAATTTATGAAAATGGGTAAGCATAATCCTTACAGAGAAAAAATTCTTAAATGTAAAATATAGTAATTGTGAGACATAATATATCATGAATATACTAAATATATAGCTAGAATATACCAAAAATATATCATCAAGTAAGGAGATACAGTAAGTCTGGAGTAGGTCATATATATATATATATATATATATATATATATATATATATATATATATACACACACACATTTGTCTGTATATTAATAAAGTTTCATATGTTCATAAGTAAGTGATGTAAATTTACAGTTGAAAACTAATGGCTTAGAATATACTGGATTCAAAGAAGTAAAGTTGTGATCAAGTTAATATTTTTTTAAAAATTGAAATTATAATTGATGACACTATAATGTTGTTATATAATATAAGGAAAAGCAGCATCAGGACTTTGATAAATAGAAACACATCATTGAAATGAAGAAACTGACATAACTCTAGTAACTTCCCATGTAGCATACAAATTCTGAAATATTTATTTTAGTAATATTTTACCAATCACATTTAACTTAAGAAAGGCTGAGCAACACATCTGAATTCATGACCACTCCCAAGAAACTTATCAATAGTAACATATCAAATAAACCTATTTCTAGCCTATCTCTCTTTTTTAAAAGTAAAACAAAACATCAATTCTGATGTTCCAGGAGTCCTCTGGGAAATCTTAAAAACAGTTTTGGTTCAAAAGATATAATTTAGGATGTGATTTTGAAAAGGCAAAATATTAACATTTGTCAGGAAGTTTGAACACTGGATTCAATAAGATCCTGGTTTATTAAGAAGCAATACTTAGCTAGCTATTCAATGAAAATGACAACAAAAGATATTAAAGGTAAATATAGGAGGCAACATGATTGTAAAGAAACTAAGCTCATTCAAAAATGAGGTCTTTGCTTTCTCAAATAATATGATAAAGTCAATATAAAACACAGGAAATTGTCACAAAATTATTGCTTTTTATTCAGATTATTCAGAAGGTAAAGAAAAACCATTTTATAAGCTTTTATTAAAAGCAGACCAATAATCCAAGACTTTTTAAGAAAAATTAAAGGCAAGAATATCTAACTACTAATTTTGTAGTAGAATAATATTTGATACCAAAGGTATTTTTGAAAATCTTATAAGCTCATCAAATCTTAGCCAGTTTTGACCAAGAAAATTAAAAATCCCTTTCCATGAATCTTCTACAACTTTATATATCTACTCAGGTTTTGTCCTACACTTTTCTCTGGTTCCGGAACCCCCAGTCATTTCTCTTTAGGGCAAAACTACTTTTTGTTCCTTGACAAAAAACACACCCATGTACTTTGTATACAAAGTTGTTCCTTTCTGCTGCTAATATTTCTATACATATATATTGGTTATAACATAACCACAGTATCTTCTCTTTCACGGAGAAAACTTAGAGATGGATAATAGTGAACTGCCATACACCAGCATTTTATAGCAGACTAGAAAAGCTTATGAATATACAATTCACACATTTTTATAGACACATGTGTCACCTATATTACAATTACTGTAAGTGGCAAAAATGAACAAGGACATAACCAACTCAAATATATGTACTCTATAAAAATAAGAGATAAACAATACATCATTTTTTAATATTACAAAGTTAGCAAACAGATGGTGCTTACATGCAATTATATATTGCACTTTTATAAATAAATTTATAATTTTATGAATGTTCAAAGCAGCCACTCTAAATTCTTGTGAATTTAACATGATGTTTTTAAATTCAGTTAATGCAAGTTTCCAAAGGCAATTTGAGTGTAAAAGGTGTTTAATGTTTTGTTTTATTTATTTTTTCTTCTTTTTAAGCAGTGATGTTTTTGCTAAACCACATATAATCGTTATGTACTCAAAGCCAAATATCTGGAAATAGCTTTGGTATGAGAAAAACAGTTGACTACCAACTGCTACATCTACCTTATCTGCAGGATTTACAACTGTTTCTGTATTTTAAAATAATCACATACGAACCCTGCAAAATCTATAAAAATATTATTTTGAACAATTTTATTACTTTTTAAAGAGTAAGCATATGTATTTGTTTCTTTTTTATTTAAAGAGAATCCCATTTAGTTGTCACCAAGGTACAAATGGATCTCACAGGAACTATTAGAATTAATTTTTTCAAGTTTACAGCTGAGATGTTCACAAGCCATATCTAATAGTCTGTCTTGGGAATAATAACTGGTAATGGGTATCCAAGGGAAATTATTGCCTGCTGCCGTGAATTTGGAGTGCCACAGGTGGTGTCCATCAATTGGAATGGCTTGGAGGAGAGTAGTAGTCTGAGCCAAAACTGCTTAAGCTTGATTTGTGGAACCATTGTCTCTGGATGCTTCAAACATAAATTGGTTACTTACAGCAATGACCTACAGTTTTTTTTCAAGCAAACCAAAATGGTGCATGTATTAAAAACAAAACCCACAGATTTAGCATCATGTTTTTAATGTGTGACAGTGGAATGTCTTCAGGTTGTAGAAGAAACCCACTTTATGGCATATTTCTGAGTAAATATAAAGTATTTTAAATTAAGGTTACCAATGGATATTACAAGTCTCTGGTTTATTTTTGCATAGATTTAAAATAATTATTAACAAATTGCATTAATTAGTTAGTTACTGGTATGTGTTCCTAAACATTTCAGGTGTCTGGTGAATTTATAAACAGCACTATTTGACTCTATTTTTGTTACTATTTATCACCCTAGTTGAGGAAAATTTATGATTTATCATCAGTAAATTGCCTTATTATGGTCTGATGGCTCAATATATATAACTATATATATTTATATTTAGTTGGCTTTTCTTTAAAACATTAAAATTAGAGATGATTATTTCAAATATTTCTAAACAGATTTGTGTTAATTCCATGATTATAAATTTTTTTCAGAGAAAATATTTTAAACAAATATCAGGTCAGTCTCCTAATTTAAAGTAAATAAAATTAAAAATGCCAAATACAGTATCCCTATGATTGCTGATAATTTTACTTTAAATATAACTTTGAATTAGAAGAAACATTGAATACACACGTGTTACAGTATGAGAACTGAAAAACTGGAGTACTTGGAGACCGAAAAAACAAAGAAAACAGAACAAAAACTGGAAAGTCCAATTGGGATAAGATGTTGATTCCCATTTACCTCTGCCATCATTTGCATTCATGCCAAATTAATGCAAAGCTAATTAAATTTTGTTTTGAGGTCTAAGATAATTTTGGACTGCTTTCCAAAGATAAACTAAGTACATTGTGATTGGAAACTATTTCAAATATGATGTAAAAAGAAGAGAAAAATAAGAATGTTAGAACAAATTCAGAGGGTAAGCAAAAATTCAAAACAGAGGGAAGAAAAGGTTAAAATCCCATGAGTGATTTTAGTGAACTTCTTCACATGCTATTTTGTAAAATTGATTCATAATGAGTCATTTATATGACCCACTTGCATGTTGAAAAAATGAAAATACCATTCTTGCCATTCAAATAATTTGCTTTTATGATAGGTAGATAATTTGAGATTTATCTGAGTTGTATAAAGTCAAAATAGATGTAATGAAAACAAAATGCACTGAGATTTTCCTATAAGGAAAAAAAAAAAAAACTTATTGAGACGATATTTTCTCACAGGGTGGTTAATGTAGTTTCTCAGAAGTGCTAAAAGTACTACCACAGCTATAACATGATTTAGTCAACATTAGTGAAGGATCTTGAATTAGGAAGGAATAGAAACTTTCAAAAAACATTGTGATTACTGGAAAGGGAATTTACTCACAACAACCCTGGGGTCTAATGGTAGTGTCCCCATGAAATACTTATAAATGTTTCCACAAAAATAAATTGTAAAAGGATATTAGTAAGATAGTTTTAGATAAATACTAATTTATCAGAGTCCAGTCAGAAAGAAAACTCTCTGAGTATTTAACAAAGAGGAAATTTAATGCAGAGAATTACTGATGTGATAGCTTGAGAAATTGAATCAGTGTCTGTGAAGCAATCCAGACACAGAAGTCAGGATACTTCTTCAATTCCTAGGATCTAGGGACAAATGGAAGATAGAGTGTTACAAGAGCCCAGAAGCCAGAGTCACTTGCAGAAGCTGCAGTCATGACAGACCTACCTGGCAGGAATTATGCTATAGACTGAGTTCATATGTTGAAGTTAATATGAACTTCATACAAAACCCCTAAATTCATATGTTGAATCCTAGTCCCCAATGTAGTAGTATTTGAAGATTGGGACCTTTGAAGATTATTAGGTCATGAGAATAGAACCCTCATGAATGGGGTTAGTGGCATCACAAAAGAGACCCCAGAGAACCCCCTCACCCTTTCAGCCATGTGTGAACTCAGGGAGAAAGAGAGTCATGTATGAATCAGGAAGTGGGCTCTCACCAGATACCGAATTTGCTGGTGCTTTGATCTTGGAATTCCCAGGCTTCAGAACTGAGAGAATCATTGTTGTTTAAGCCACCAGACTGTGGTATTTTTGTTATAGAGGACCCAACAAAGACAGCCTACAGCCACAGAACTTTCCCAGCTACTGCTAGAGATGCAGTGGAAGGCAAAGAAGGAGGGAGAGATCCATGGGCGCCCCTCTTCCTCACACTCCCCAACTTCCCACACTTGCCTTCTATTGACCAAACGCTGCCAGGTGCCAGCTGAAATGAGAGAAGTCTGTTCAGCCTGAGATACAGTACAAAGCAGAACGACAGGACTGTTACTGAGGAAACAGAAGCACAGCTCCAGCAGAGGTATAAAAAACACACAATATTGGGAAAGGTGGGAAGAAATTTTAGATAAGGTAGTAAAGGAAAGCCTTTCTGAGCAAAAAATACTAACATGATTTTTCAAGGTTTTCCAAATTTTACTTAGCTGTTCTTTCATTGTTGGATTGGTTCAAAGTTCTGGTCTCAGAAACTGCTGTAGATGAACCTAATTTTCATTTGTTTCCTTTCCTCAATTGCTTCCTCACATATTATAAAACTGCTGGGTCAATTTATTAAGAATCTTTATATATATATATTATAAAAGCATTTCCAAAATAAGATTTATCAATTTATACTCCCAACAATTTAAGAATGTGTCAAACTTCTAAAACTTCAGTGACACTGGACTTTTTTTAATCACTGATTTAAATATATACAATTGAGAGCCAAACCCTGCTCCAGGTGAATAAAGTACACTATGCCCATAAAGAATTGAAGACTCTATCAAATCAAAGGAATATTTTTTAAAAATTGGAAACTCTACATATTTCAAGGTTCTGGCATAAGTTGGAGATAGGATATTTATCCAGTTCTGAATATAGAATTTTAAAATGTTAAAGGACAGTCCTCTATAAAATTACAGTCCCAAGCTTCAGTTGTGAATTACTTCTAAAATTCACTATTGTACAGGACAGCTCTTTGGGATACGTTACAAAAGAATTCCCTATAGTCAAAGAATGGTGCCTCTCTAACTTTTCAACTGTGTCAACATCAGGGCAATTAATATAGTGTTATTAGTAATTTCTAGTCAACATAATAGTGTTGAATTCTCTCTTATTAGAGGGTGGTTAAGGATTTAGTGAGATACACATTTATTTCCCTCAGCAGTGAAAGCTTTTTGATTTGCTGGCTCCTGTAGATTTAACCAATAACTGCAGCTGACCTTTATTTCAATGTATGGCTCCCTTTTCATCCATAGTGAAATGTACCATGTTGGTAATCATTTTCTTTTGAATTCATTTTAGTTCGTCAAAAGGGTACGTTTTAAAGAGCAGGGACAACCCCCCTTAGGAATACTTAGAGGCTGTATAGACTGCCTTTCACACTATTCAACCTTTTACTTACAAAGGGCTCTTTTAAACTCCAAGTCTCACACCAACTGCATCAAAGAGAGTATGAAACAATGCCATCTGTCAGTCATTTCTTTGCAGTGGTTGAAGGGACTCCCATTATTAGCTGCATGTTTGAAAGTAAACCTGAAGAGATAATGTCACTGAAGTAGGTCCTTAAAAGGAACTTGCCAGTAAACTGGATTTATATAATTTAGATAATATTTGTGCCTAAATTGGTTAAGCCACATAATATATTAAGAGGGACAGAATGTGCTATAAATCCAAAGGATGTTCATTGCTCCAATTTCCTAATTCAAAAACATTTTGTCTTAATGATAAATATTCTATGCAAGTTTGTAGCTTCATTTGTACTTCTGGATCACCATATTGTACCTTTTCCATTCCCCTATGAATCTGAGATTTTGATCTTACTTTATGTAAATGTAACATTTATTCTGACTGAAAATAAAGACAATTACTTGGAGAAAATTTTCCTACTAGGAAAAAGTCATGAGCAATAAAGCTTGCTTTGGGTTAGGGAAAGCTACTATAGACTGTCTCTTTTAAATTGATTAAAAAGAAAAAAATCGTGAAAATATAAATCCCATCCCTTGGATATTGTGTTCCTACTCATGTTCATCTAGAACAGCACCGTTTTACTTGCTTTAATTAACTTACTTGTCAGATGAAAGAGAGTTTGAAGTATCTCCAAGCTGTGATTGAGAGCTTTGTCTTGTATGTAGCATGGTCATGACTGAGATAGAATTTCAACTGGAGGCAGAATAATATGTACAAATCAAGTCATGGAGTCAGAATGACAAGGTAAGTGTAAGAAGTGCAGTCATGGGGCCAGTTTAGGATAGAGCACAGAAGGATTTTGGACATAGGCAGAGCAGAAAGTGGTCTATATGAGTTTTAAGACTTGAGTCCATGAACTGAGGTCAAATTTTAACTTAGTAGTTAATCTGAATTACACTCATTAAATGAGAATTAACTACAATTCTAATTGCTAATGATGAACAAATAAATTTTCATTCTGAGAATGCATGTCAGTGACAGACACAGTGTATTTCTAAGGATCCATAAACATGCCATATGAACAGATCAGAATTATTAAACTTGGAACTTTGACAAAAAATTTTTGAGAAAAACTTAAAAAATCTTTTTCTTTATTGAGGTAACTTGATTTATAACATTATATAAGTTTCACATGTATAGCATTATATTACTGCTTCAAGGAGCTCACCACCAAAAATTTTGTTTCCATCCATCACCGTACACTTGATCCCCTTTACCCATTTCACCCTCCCTCACCCCTCTGGTAAACACTACCCTGTTCTCTACATCTACGTGTTTGTTTTTGTTTGGCTTGTCAATTTTATTTATGTTTTCGAAGAATCAGCTCTTAGTTTCATTGATATTGTCTACTGTCTTTTTAGTCTTTATTTCATTTATTTCTGCTCTGATTTTATTATTTTCTTTCTTCAACTAACTTTGGGCTTCATTTGTGCTTTTTCTAGTTCTTTTAGTTGTAAGGTTAGATTGTTTGCTTCAGATTTTCTTGTTTCTCAAGGTAGGGCTTTGTAGGTTACCATCCTTTTTTTCCCTGCTGTCTTTAAAATTCTTTTTTGTCGTTGACTTTTGACAACTTAATATGTGCGCCATAGAGAATGTCTTTTTGCATTGAGGTAGTTAGATGTTAGCTTCATGAACTTGTATATCCAGTTTCCTCCCCAAGTTTGGGAAGTTCTGTTATTATTTTTTTTAAATAAACTCTCTGCTCTCTTTTCCCTCTCTTCTCCCTATGGGATACCCAGACAGTCCCTTTCCTAAAATGTCAGATAGATCTTGTAGAATTGCTTCATTTTATTTTACAACTTATTTCTCTTTCCTCTTCTACTTGTATCAGTTCTAGCTTTCTATCTTCAAGTTCACTAATTCTCTCTTTTATACAATATGCTCTATTTCCAGTGCTTTCTAATACATTTTTCATCTTGTTTATTGAGTTATTCAGCTCCAGAATTTCTGTTTGGCTTTATTTTAGAGTTTCAATCTCTTTGGTAAAGTATTCCAACAGTTCATTAATTTTATTCCTGAGCTCATTAAACTGCCCTTCTGAGTTTTCTTGTAGCTTATTGAGTTTCTTCATGACAGATATTTTGAATTCCCTATCAGTTATATTTCAATATTCTGTGATTTTAAATTTGGTGTCTGGGGATTTGTTATTTTCTTTTTGTGATATAGTGTTTCTGTGGTTCTTCCTGGGGCTTGCTGAACTGTTCCTAGGCTGGTGCATTTGGAGTTTAAGTTGGCAGTTGGCGTTCTTTCTTTTGTTTTCCAGAAGATGGCGCAATTACACAAGATTTTGGTTTCTTTTACCTGAGCTGCCAAGGGTTATACTTGAGAGTGGCACTTTCCATCCACCACTGTCTCTGTAAGAGGTGTGACTCCATGCCTTTATCACCTCTTGTCCTCTGGGGTCCTGGCTGTGTTGCTTCTTCCAGAGCCACTGCCATCGCCAGGATGGTGGGCAATTCCCTTGCCTCTGGGATTCCTTGTGTTGCTGGCGCAGTCTGTCACTGTGTGTGTTGGGGGGGGGGCAGGTAGTGGTTCGGGGGGGAGGCAAGTTTGCTGAGGCACCTTTACCATAGTGTTGTGGTAAAGAATTAATATGAGAAATACATAATCAAGTACATACACATGAAAAGTTACCAATAAAATCTACCATCTCATAGTCCCTTCTCAGTTAATGTTCTGGATATTCTGATTCAGTCCAATGGTATGGTCTTAAAATTACTTAAGTGATGACATAAGAAGCTGTACCAAAAGTACCTGGCATACTCTATTCCCACAGGACTCTGAGACAGTCCTTCTTTGTTGAAAATGCACTCTGGCAAGTAGCTGATTAATAAGCACTGTCATGGAAGCATCTATGTAAAAACAAAACAAACAAACACCTACTTGAAGGTAGATAACAAAAGACTTAAAGTGGCTATAATTAAATTATGACTGATGGTTTTCAAAAGTGAAAGATCTGTTGAGAGCTCATGACAAGAATAAAGCAGTTGACAAGGGAATTTGTTTTCTGTGGCATGTCAGTCCAAAAAGTTTTAGACAAAATATTTATAAATATGATAAACTATATTTTCAAAGAGTGAATATTATATCAAATTTATGAAAATGGGTAAGCATAATCCTTACAGAGAAAAAATTCTTAAATGTAAACTACAGTAATTGTGAGACATAATATATCATGAATATACTAAAATATAGCTAGAATATACCAAAAATATATCATCAAGTAAGGAGATACAGTAAGTCTGGAGTAAGTCATATATATATATACACAATATATATATATGTCTGTATATTAATAAAGTTTCATATGTTCATAGGTAAGTTATGTAAATTCACAGTTGAAAACTAATGTAAGGTTTTCAGGCTCTGACACTGCGGATGGGTGTCAGGGGCCTGGGTCGTGGGCATCTCAACATCTAGAGGGATGGGATCCCAGACCCTACAGCCACTGCTGCGTGGTTATCTGTGCCTGTGGGTCCCACTGCAGCTGGGAGGCCCGAGTCGTGTGTGCTGCCTACCCTGATGCTACTGGGTTCTCTGAAGCTGTGGGCTCAGCTGTCATGGTCAGAGGAATGGGACTGCAGGCACCTACTCCATCATTCCCTCGGTTTTGCCTCCTCTGTGTGTTCCAGTTCACCCATGTTAAATTACAGTATCAATATATAGGATAAGGAAGAACATCCTCATAAGGACAAAAGACCTGAAATTTCATTATTTACCAGTGGCTCAGAATGTTTATGCTATTGATAGAGAAGCTGTAGAGTAAACAAGAGACTTGATTCACATTGTCTAGTTAGTGTGTGTTCTGATTAATATCTGCTCCAGACCAAAAGCAGTGAAATGTGACATAGACAAATTATATATTGTGGAGTTAATATTTAATGTATATATTTCTATGATATATTGCTATTGTACACACACACACACACACACACTGCTATGAATGAAAAATGGAACAGAAATCAAAAACACAAAATGACTTTTGGAGAGTAGATAAGGCAATGAAAGATAAATAATAAGGTTCTCTAATATATTCTATGTGAGAATAGGAACTCAGTCACATGCTGCTATGATCCACTCTAACCCAAGGATCTATCTCTATCTAATGAGCCACACACATAGCTGGAAACACTGCCAGAGTTTCTAGATTATGGAAAGTTGCAGGTTTCTATGAAACAGAGACAGATGTGGAGGTAAGGTACATGCTGGCATTACCACTAGATCTCTGGATTGCCATGGGATAGCAAATCCACATGAACATCACGTTATTTAGTTTTGAGCTAGAGGTCCACATAGCTAGTGGAAGTTCCACAATTTTAAAAAAAATTCTCATTTGGCTTAAAGAGGGTGGGGCTGGAATACGGCATTCTGAAGACTTTCTCTCTCTCTTAAAAAGGATTCTCCTCCGACTAGTATTTTGCCTCTGAATGAATTGTTAGCTTTGAGTATGATTACCAAAATTGGAAAAATATTTGACAAGTCCTATGTGGATTATCCAGAAATGTCAAATAGAATTATTCTGTACCCACACTATCCAATAAAGTAGCCATTAGTCATATGTGACTAATGCAACTGAGGAATCAGATTTTTAATTTAATTTAAATTAATTAAATTTCACATTTCAATACCCTATTGGCTAGTGATAACCATATCAGGCAGTGCAGATCTAAAAACTTACATTTGAGTAAAGTGGTAGATGTGTTTTGTAAGTTCAGACCAGTTTGCAAAATGTTAAAATGTACCTCAGGTCTTCAGTTTCAGTAATTAAAATCATATCAATCTTCACACTGTAAAATACCATAAAGCTAGAAAAATATACAAAACTACTGCTAAGAGTCATTGAAGAACAACTAGGATAGGCAGTTTGAAGGTCTAAAATATCTGAGAAAAGAGTGACACACAAATGAGAGTGGCACATTCATCTTTTTTTTAATATATTGATTTCTTTGTGATTGACGGGTAAAGGAAATACAGAAAAAAACTGAAAAGAGCAACAGGACGTTTGCACCATTCTCTCTGAGATGGGGATTCAGAATGTGTTCAAGGTTTTCACAGAGACTGAGATTTGAAGACGAAAAAATGTCTTAGGGAAGGTACTGTAAAACACTGAATGTTATTTCTTCTCAAGTCATTTTCCAAACCTTAGAATATAAGAAGCATGAACCCCCCCAGAATCAACCGATCAATGTTCAACACAAACTGACAAACAGACAAAAACTCATAAGACCCAGAATGAAAGTGCTTACAAATATATACTTTATTGCGGAAAAAATGAAACAATATAACAAAAGTGTGCAAAATAGCTAAGGCTGCCTCAAACTAGGGGTTAAGAAGAAGCCAGGTGCAAATTCCAGTCTCCCTTTGTAGGAACCATGCTGAAAGAGTTTTCTCTCTTGGATGGAGAACTGCTGATGTCCATGGAACAACTCAGAATCAGGGAGCCCAGAATAGAGTCACATCCAGAATTCCTAATACCCTGCTGGTCTAGAAGGTATATTCTTTTTTTTTTTTTTTTTTAACCTAAAATTTACCATCTTAACCATTTTTATTTTTTTAATTTTTTAATTTTTTTTAACATCTTTATTGGAGTAGAAGGTATACTGTTGCTATGTAATGAGCCTTCAGTGGCAGTGCACATAGAGTATTTACTGAGAACAGGTTCAAATCATTAGTCTCATGGTTATCCATAAAAAATACTGTCAGGCTGGTATAAACCATCCCATATTTCTTTAGACCCATGGTTACAGAACACACTATTAATCAGCAAATTTTATGTCTTCACCAGGGTTCAGTGGCATGGAGATACATATCACATTTCAATAAGACAGCTCAGCCTAATTCTAAGCCAACTGATTTACCCTTCCAACACACTGGAAAAATAAGAAACTGTGCAAAGATTTCAGCAGTCTCAGATTCAGAATACGGCAAATTGGCAGGACCCTGAAATGTAACAGGATTTCAATTGTGAACACAGACTTTTCTTCTTGCCAAGATGTAGTAGTGGGACTCATATTTACTGTAAATTTACTTCTTTTTCTCTAACACCCAAAAATGACAGAGTCAGTGAAGATCAGTGATCCTAAAGACACAGGAAGCAAACAATGTGAGCCCTATACTCACCCAAAGGTACTGCCTTGAGAGAATTTCCTAGAAGCAGGTCAAGGAGGGTAACCAGGTAGAGCCCAGTGGACCCCATGAATAGAAAATATGGAGCTGAGGATCTGGATAGGACAAGGCAGAGTAATACAGAGGAGAGGACAAGAGTAATAGAGAGAAGAGAGGTGCACACAAAGAGAAATCCAGCCATCTTCAGAGAGTATTCCTTTGTTATTCATTAGAGTACTGATCAGAACATGCATGTGAGAAAACTACTTGACTCTGGGGAAGAACTACCGAACTAACATTTTTAAAGCATCCACACAAAGCTGGATACATTACCTGTTCATAAATAGACAGACAGCAAAACCTTGTGACTCACAGATCCAAGAAGCTCAACAAACTCCAAGTACAAGAAATATGAAGACAACTACACCAAGGCACAGCAGGATCAAATTGCTCCAAACCAGTATTAAAGAGAAAATCTAAAAAGCAGACTGAGTAAAAAGACACATTATGTACAGAAGAACAAATATAACGATGACCTTGCAGGTATGACCCTTTGGGCTAATTCAATGTCCTGTTACTGCTTTTCCATGAGAATGTATAGCAGTAATTGATGTGCTGTACACTTGTAATTCCCCATCCCATAAGTGTCAGAACGAATTATATTGATCGGGAAGGGCTGCATGTAGAGAAGTGTATTCCTAGTGACCCTGTAGAGTTTCAACTCTATGAAACTGATGATTTTTTTTTTTTTGGATTATAACTTCTGAAAAACACAAGCAGCTACATCACAGGTATCTCTTGTAGTTTGGGCTTCTAGCCTTGATGATATGACTCAGCTATTAGCTTATGAATGGGGTCTTTTTACAATCAGAATGCCAGATCCATGGAGACCTTTTGATTCTCCGACCTATTATTTAAATTCTTGTGTGGGAACGGCAACAGATTGCAGCAATTTGCCTTTTTAGCATAAAAGTAGGTTATCATTCCAACCATGACCCTTTTGAAAGTAAAGGGTCTGTCCAGCACAAATGCGGTTGTATTGTCACCCTACTTAGAAGCAATTCCTCCAACACGTGCAAGACAATGGATCCATGAAAATGTCAGTATATTGAAATATCTATGAATATTCATGGAATTTATTTTCACTCCTTGGCTTGAATTTATCTTTATGGAGCACCCAGGATATCTAACAGACATCCAGGTAACAACAGATCCTTTTCACCAGAGTCAGTGGAAATGTTACCAATTTAGAGGTCTAGTATGTTGCTATGTGGAATGTCAAGTCAATCAAAATTGCTGTGGACTATAATAAGGCAGATAGCAGGATAGGTAGATAATCTTGAGGATAGACAGTGATGTGCTGCTGTTCTTTTTATTCCATTGGAAGACAAACTGCTTTTGATTCTCCCTGCTGAATATTTGAAATAATACATTCATAGAATCAATAGCTGCATATCACTTTCACTGATTTGTTCCTGTGAAGATCCCACATCCAGCAGAGTAGAGCAGTGAGGACAAGACTTTGTTGTGTTGGTAAACACCATCATCTGCCTTGACCCATCTGGCTTTCACAGACAACCAATAGGTGAAGACACAGAAATGCACTGGTGAGAGAAGAACTGGCATCATTAAGTAGCTCAGTGGTCTATCTTTTGTAGACAAGGGCTGATGAGAACAGATGCTGTTGCAGAACTTGGTTCCTTGATAGTAATGGGCTTGATAAGATCCAAAAAATAATGGAGACCAGGTGGTGGTGCTTAATCAGATGAAAACAAGTGAATCCAGTTATTTTAATGAACATAGATATAAAACTGACAGGATGACTTGACCCACAGAGAGCTATGGACATATTTAATAGAACATGGACTTCCCAGGTGTAAGATACATGGACAGTCAAAAAGGATACTGTTATGTATAAAACACAAAATATATTCAGGATGGATGATCAGGAGGCAGTAGGCAGCATTGCCAATAAAGTGGCGTAATCTTTTGCCCTGTTTCCAAACTTGAACCACTAAGAAGCTCAGAAACCCATTGACTGAAGGGAAGCCTGACTCTCTGTGAGAAAGGATGCTAAAACACTATAGCAAACATGCACAATAATAATCCCTCTATTCGTTCCACAAAGTATCTTATAACTATTTACTCAGGCAAACATACATAAGTAAAAAGGAAATACTAAAACATACCAAAAACTATTAAATCCAGTGTCCAGCTGGACATTGATAACTAAGGACTCAAAGCATCATCATTTCTCCCTTATTAGAGTAGGAATTTAAAGTGCTTAGGTGATAAATGGAGCTTAGTTCTGGGTCTGTGTCACAGTGAATATATTGGGTCCATGGGCACACTTGATGGCACTTTTCCCAGTGCCTGAATATATAAGCAGAATGAGCACACTTGGGACTTGGCAGAATGACTACACTGGTTCCTTGGTCTGTTGTATGAGAACTCTTACAGTAGAGAAGACCAAGTGAAGCATACTAAAACTGACTTCCCTTGTCTTGGCTAAAAAAGTAAAAATAATAATTTTATCCTTGTAGGAAGGCAGTGATTACTGCCCCCTTAAATTACCTTATGCAGGCATGGTGATACCCTTCAGATATTCACTTAAATCATCACTTTGGCACCAAGGAAAACCTAATGCATCCCTATCGAGCAAGAGGACTACTTTGCGTTCACATCAGAAATACGAACATACACTAAGGACTAACTTGACTGTCTTCTGCCTTCTCCCATCATAGTATTTTCCAAACCTCTAGGAACATCTTCACTTTATACAGACTATCACAGTATTCCACCATTTTGATGACCTCATGTTATTTGAGTAGATGCCCAAAGGGTGTAAAAACATTGAAGGTTTTCATAAGACACCTTACAAAGGGTGGGGGACAAACAGAAAGAAATTTTAGGAACCTGTCACGTCAGAGGAAATTTTAGTGTTTCTAGTTGTACAACAAAATATGTTCTCCAAAGTAGACTATCTTATAACATCCTTTACCTTCTACTACTAAGAAAGAAGCACAACACCTAAAAGACCTCTTTGGGTACTGGAAGTAATAACACAGTCTACACTTGAGAATTCTACCTCCACCAATTTATGTGTAGAGAAAGGCTATTAATTTTAAGTGTTGCCTGTAGGAAAAAAGGATTCTGCTATGGGTCCAGTCCATAGTGTAAGTAGACCTGTTGCTTGGGCCAAGATACCAGTCAAACCCTATGGTTTTAGAAGAATCTATGACAAGATAAGATACCACGTGGGGATTATGGAAACATCCAAGAGGAGAATCACAAAGTAGATCTCTAGGGTATTAGAGCAAAGCCATGCCATCTACAGCAGAGAAGTTTATACCATTTAAAAAGTCTCCTGATGGTGCTCTGGACTTGGCATAAAACATCAAGTGACCATGATACTAGAGTGTCTGATCATGAGCTGGATTCTATCACACCCACCATATCAAAAGATCTGATACTTCCAGTAGCAATCCATCATAAGATCAAAGTGATACATCTATAATCAAGCATTTGAAAAGCCAGAGAGCACAAGCAAGATTCATAATTAGGTGGTCCAAATTCCCATGTTATCCTCCAAGTTGCCATCAGTATCCTTCCCTCAGTTCACACTTATGACCATATGGAGTTGTTATGTATGACCAACTGACAAAGGAGGAAAGTAGCTGAGCTTGGTTCATGCATTGGTCACCTCAGGAGTATAGCTGCAGGCTAAAAATGGACTTCTTCACTATAGTCTCACATAAGAGCGCCTCAAAAAGTCAGCAGTGAGGTTGATTCTCCCAATGAAGAGGGCTTTGGGAAGTTTATCTGGTCTCTAATTTGTATGGAAAGAGAATTGTCCAGAATTAAGAATATATATGGATATATTTGGTATGTTTATGTACTCATAAGAACTGGCAAAGAGATTGGTAGAACAAAGACTGGAAAAGCAGGGACATATGAATGCACCTGTGGAGGCAGGAAAAAATTGAAATAACTTTTTATTGCACATAAACACCCACAAAGCAATATTTGCCATAGGAAAGCATTAAATGGCTAGTAGAAAGAATTACCTAATCAACTGACAACAGGCAAAATGGGTGCATAATATCCTTTCCTTGGGGAAAGACCTCACCCAAGGAAAGGACACTCATATATATGCCGAACCACTTTGCCTCAAGATTGAACAAATTTAATGGGCATCCTAGCTTCAGAGATCTCCATAGCATTGGTTAAGACCTCTGTTGCAACTGCATCATAATTTGGCTCAGAGGGGCTGTTCTCAGATCACTCCCCTATTACACTTTTTCATACAAATCTCTGAGTCTCAATCTGTTTACTTAGGAAAGCTAAGACATATCCTTAAAACTATTATTCTGGAGAATGAATGTTTTTTTGGCAATTAAGCTCACTTTTATTGTTCCTTCCTTTTCATATTATTCTGTCTCCTTCTTTTCAAAATAGGCCATATTCCTATATGTTCTCTGTGTTTTCAGTGAGCATTTAAAACTTCTTTATGTAATATAGTTTCTGTATCTATCATCCTGAAAATTAGGATCAGTTAAGGCTTCATTTTGACACTGCCTGAATGCCATAGCTAGCTGGGATATCAGTGGCAGGATGGGATTTCTCAGCTCTCTTGGGTGTAGCCAACTCCAGTTGATTCTGGTACATGTAGATATGGCATATCTCTTTCACACTGTCTTTGTCTGTCATTGCAGCTCTCTAATCTAGTTTAATTTCCTATTTTTATATTTGTGTGTCACAGTGATTTTATCTCCAAGGGAAAAAAGTTTAAAATGTAATAAGGTTATGTTCACTGTCTAGGTGAGGTTATACTGGCCACTCTGATGCAAATTTGAACAATTTCAGTATTTACCAGTGTATTGCCAGTTTGATTACAAATTTGTATCGAATGTAAAAATCAAAAATATATTTTACCCATGGGGGAAATGTAAGTAATTTCAGACTTATCTTAATATGTATGATATTTATGCAGCAGTGTTTAGAATATGAATGACTTGCAAAACATCAAACTGTTTTACATTCTGACATTTTTGAAAGGCATACATGATTTTATTTTATTAATATAGTTTTGAACTCTCTGAGTTGACATATAGAAAATAGTGATTATTTTCTAAACTAATGTTTTAAATGCCCTATTCATTTTCACTTTCTTAATAAATTATTTAATGAAATATTGTCATTCTCAAAAATGAAACTTGAATTTGAACCAATCAAAGCAAAAACAAATAACATAATTATGGTTTTAGGATGGATTATTAGCTTTAGATAGAATATATTATTGTATTGAAAATAGTAGGAAAACTAAATATTGGTTAAATCATAGTTACAAAGTATACTTTGAAGCAATGATATAACTTAATGTTTAAAGAGTTATAAACTTTTGAGACCAATAACAATAAAAATATGACAAGAATATTAAGAAATATTTCATATTTCATGAAATTACATTTAACAAACCATTTATACATATGTTTCATTTTCTTATAATTAAAGGAATATGAATAAAACAATAGTACAAGGTGAAATTTTAACCAGTAATCTTGGCAATGAAAATAATAATATTTAAAAATTTTAAAAGGAGTTTTGCAGAAGTAAAGCTATAGATATTTTCAAAGACTCATGGTGAATACCCAAATTGTTATATCCTCTTTACAGGCTGATTCCCTAATATTTATCTAAATTAAAAATGCACATGCATTTTAACTAGAAGTTCCCTTCCATGTCTTTAATTCTATTGGCATAATCCCATTTATGCCAAAAGAAAAAAGTGTTGATATGTGTATTGCAACATTGCAATATTGTTTTTACTTTCCAAGTTCAGGAAATAAACTAAAAATCCATCAATAAGAGTCTGACTATAAATTATATTTCACTTAATCTAAGACATTATTGTAAATGGCATTATTATTTTATGTACTACTAGCAAATGAAAAAACAACAACAAAAACAAACTTACCAGTTATACAAAAAGACACTATCACTATAAGATACAATTTAGCTTCATAGATGTTAAAAAAAAGTGTCCCCAAAATCAGTGTAATATGATATACAGTGAAAGGCCAAAGGATAATATAAAATATTAAAGAATAGCATAAACACGACACAGTGAAAGGATCTTAAAAATGTATTCATGAAGGAAAAATGAGTGGAGAATATTGTGTATGATTGTTCTCATATACCTAAATGCAATTTTGGAAGTAAATGGAAAAATTCAATCAGAGCTTTCCTTTTGAAAAGTCATTTTACAGTCCACTAGGTAGATGGGTGTAGCAAAATTTATTCTATTAAAAATAATATGGACTATTGCATATATTATATTTTCTTTAAGGTTAAATTGTTTTAAAAGACTCATAAAACAACCATTTTCTCACCTTGCTGATCTCAGATTTTTATTCTTCCTTAGATAACAACTTTCACTTCAGTAATTTCTTCTTTTATATACCTCCATGTTTTTAACATGTATGCTGTGGTCTAAATGTTTGTGGCCCCCCGAAATTGCCCAATGTGATGGTATTAAGAAGTGGGGCCTTTGGAAAATGTTTAAGTCATGAGGGCAGAGCCTTCATGAATGGGAGATTCACAACATCAGTATCTGTGGTTTATAATCCCTTATTCCAGGAAGCAGCTCTCCCCAGGGAAATGAGCAATGCTGCCAGCATACTGAGTGCCTAATAGGGGGTGAGTAGATGATTATTAACATTTGGGAGATATAGTCCTTTCATTCCTAGTTTGGTACATCTACTATCTCTGATAATATCTTTCCTGAAAGTAAATCTTCAGTCTTCTGTTGAAATGGGATGGGTATTGCTGTGCCTATTTCTCAGGATGATTCAGAAGGAACATCTGAAAACTCCTATAACTTCTTCTTATAAGTAATTTAAAACCAATAATTTGACTTTAAGTGTTATCTCTATTTTCTTTCTCAAATGTATCTGGGGGCTCCAGTTTTTTGAGAGTTCTGGGATTTGGGTAATATGGTTTGTCTTTGGCTCTTCCTAATTGGAGCTCATGTTTCAGTTCCCTCTATTTAACTTAATCAATTACCACTGTTTCCGCTGCTCCTGAGATTGCATTTTGTGTGTGTGTGTGTTGTCTCTTCTTGCAGTTGATCATTTTTTGGTTACTTATATTATTTCATCATTTCATGCATCTCAATTTCATTTTAGTAGTTATCTAAGTTATCAGAAGTATGATTTAATTCCTTCATGTTTAACTGAAAGCTACATATAGTATTTCTAAATTACTTCTTTTTTCTGTTATATTAAGATATAACATTATGTTAGTTTCAGGTGTACAACATTAAGATTCAATACTTGCATACACTGAGAAATGATCATCACAATAAGTATAGTTACCATCCATCACCATACACAGTTACGATTTTTACTTGTGACGAGGACTATTAAGATTTACTCTTAACAACTTTCAGATATGCAATACAGTGCTATTCACAATAATCAGCATACTGTATTAAATTTCAATATATTGATACAAAGTAAGGTAAAGTGAGACTTATGACTGAATTGTTAAGCAAAGATCAATGAAAATAGTTGTTTGTATATATTTCATTACATTCAAACTATACTTGAAAAATATATTCAATAAATGAAAAGAAAAATAATGATTTAGTTAAGGGTAGTTTGTAAGTAACATGTTTTGTGATTTTCAATACTCAGCAATCTTATATTGGTCACTTTAGATTCATAAAGTATACACAATTAATCTATTTTAATAATGAAGGAATTGAGACAGAAAAATCTTTAGAGTTCAGCTTAAAAATATTTATTGAGTTCCTACTAGTGATTCAATTATCCGCTGGGCTCTCAAAGAACAAAATTTATAGATTTTCCTTTCTCTTAAGGAGGTCATTTGGTGGGCAGTCAAACAAATACAACATAGTTTCAAAATATCATGTTAAGCAATATGATAAATATATAAGCAAAGAAGATAAAAGAATAGATACCACCAAAGTTCTGGTAATACTGTCCTAAATATTTAATGCATATTATACAACTTAGTAAAATATCTTATTTTCTAACACAGAAGAAACATGTGAATGCTTTCACCCTAATAATTTTTCAATGTTCGTGTACTTACAGAGTGGATATTCTCTGTATGCGCCTGAAGACCCACTCTCCATTCTTTCTATCACTCTCTGTGTTCCTGAAGGATAATCTCTAATGATTGTTTGGACTTCAATATCATCAGGTTCTTTTCCTTTAGTTTCGAGTTGCATTATTCCCAAAGGATGCACCAACAGGAGAATAAGGTGATTTACTCTAGGATTCCTTTTTTAAGGGTCCATCATTAGGCATTGGCTCTGTTCCTCTACAGGAGGCCACAGCTGCTGCAGGCCAGCCTCCTACCTTCAGTGACAGCTCTTACTGAATTCCAATAACAATTCAGCACCCCTCCTCCCCAGTGTGCCTTAAAGAGAATGATAATGGCTTCTTATTTTTGTTGATCTTGTAGTGCTTTACTATTTCTTATTGGTTCCCTGGTCCTGTCCATATCTGTAAATAAATTTTCCCTTCATTAAATACTCACAGTAATCCATTTTGAGTATGTAACGTTTTGGAGGAGTAGAGAGAGAGCTGACAATTTGACTTAAAGTGTAATTTGTACTACAAGTGGTCCTGTGAAGTACAGACCCAAAATTGAATTGTGGAATTGCATAGCACACAATTTTTATAAGAACCATTAAAACAGTTTTTGTAAAGAAAAAATGAGACACTAACAGTCACTGGCATAACAATTATCCAATACTGGCATGTGATAATTGAGCAAATAGAGCACAACTTGGTGGGATATTGTGTACCTACTACACTTAGTCATGAAGACTAAAATTGTAATTATAAGTATTATGACATAGGGCTGGCTGCTTCTTTTGATCCTGGAGTGAGTATTGAAGAAAAGGATCAATTGACTTTAAATACCCAACTGAAGGTATGGGAAGAAAATCAGAAAACTATAAAAGAAATCTCATTTATTGTAGTCATAAGGGCAATATGGTTGAGAAACAAATCTAGGGCCTCTCTGTCAACGTGTAGAGTTAAAATGTTATATAAATGTGCACCAGAGAATCCCTTATAAGGACAGTGGTGGGAATTAGTGGAAACCTAACATGAAATGAAGACACTGGAGAAACATAGACCAAGCTGAAAACATTCAGCCAATATAAAGAGCAGGAGTGACATCGGCAATTTTACTTTTATGAATTAAAGAAATGCATTTATAACAGCTAGGTCAGTTGGTCATCTGACCTGCCCCTACTTATACAGAGCACAATTCAACAGCAGCATTTATCATGGAATAAACACCCAAACTACTTGCTCAACCTCTGACCAAGAAACTGCTGAATGTTCACACTTAGATATTCCCTCTTTGCTCCAGAGTAAAGATGGACTTTTTCAAAGTCATAAAATGGTTCAAAGTAAGACAAATACACTTATAAGACACACAGCAACACCTGGGGCTGAAACTCAGTTCTGCAGCAACAGGAACAGTAAGCATAAGCAGTGTGGCAAACCAGATCCAGGATTACCATTACGCATGGCCTAAGGAAGCACTCCTGACCTATGAAAAGATGGAGAAAAAAGCTAGCATCCTTACCCTGAGAAGGACTAATATAAGTATCAGTACTTCCTGTGGTAGGAAGGAGTTGCAAAAACTACACAGATAGGACTTTTACTAAGCTCTCCACTGACTCAACGACTACATCTGCAATGTCAAATTTACTGTGGGAAGGAGTCTTAGCCGTAAATACCAGACAGACCTCAACATATACAGGATTTTGTGACTACTAGGTAGAGCCAACCTAGAAATCATTAAACATGGTGAAGTTAGTGCAAAGAAGAAAAATCTACAATTTACACTAAAATTTCAAAACAAATTGAAAAAATGCTAAGCAAGATAGCTGCAAAGAATGTTGGGGCCCAGGGTAGGCCACCCCAAAATGTGCCTTAATGTTATATTGATTATTCTGAATTAGAGTTACTTAAGAAATGGGCAGCGTAAGAGGGACACTTTGCCTCTCCGTTCTATCTCCCTGAAGGCAAGAAATAAAGCTTTCATGTGAAAAGTACACGACCTGCATCTGGAGGTAGAAGGCCACACTTATAGCCAAAGATAGGGAAGTCGGGCCATGAAATCTATATAAGCAGACCTTGTTACTTCTTTAATATGCCAAGCCCAAAAGCTGTTTAGATTATTCACTGATCGGGCATGCAAAACCTAAGTTTCTTTGTCCTGGCAATTCCTTCCAAATTTATTGTGTGTTTTTTATTTTGTCTAAAAAGTATAAAAGCTGCCTGCTTTGGCCACTTCTTAGGTCCCATTTCTATGGGACGTCCATGCTCATGAATTAAAATTTGTTTCTTTTTCTCTGGTTAATCTGTCTTGTGTCAAATTTATTATTAGTCCAACAAGAACTCAAGAGGGGTAGAGGGGGAGATTTCACCTCCCCAACAAGAACAGCACGTTCATGAAGAATTACCCTAGCAGGAAATGGAAATATTAGACCAATATAAAACTGACTTTGAAATAAGCATGTTTAAGGCTTTTAATAAGAAAAATGAAGTAATAACATTCATAAAATAAGAACTATGAAATAGAAAACAATAATGAACACAGTGTAGAGAAATATTGATCAAATTATACAGATATGATGCAAATGGAAAATGTAAATCAGTGCTGGAGAAATAATCTTCAAATTCAAACCACAAAGAATACAATGATATTTTTAGACTACCAACAAATTAGACCAAATGCTGAACAAACCTATATAACTTCTTTTTTTATATATGTAATTCTATGAAGCTTTAAAAGATGAGAAATTTATTCGTGGAGTAAATCTAGAGTCTTTTGCTTAGAAAAATTTCTGCAGGATAGCAAATCAAACATTTATAAACAAATGTATAAGTAGATTTGAACCAGTTTAGTCATAGTCTACTGCATTGCTCTTCATGGTCTTATTCTTTGTCAAAATATTTATTTATACCTGTAGGCCTAAACTCAAAAAAGATTCAAATATTAGGGTTGGTGAAATCAAGAGGTATAGAAATTGTTCAAACATATATTAATTATATTTTGCAATTGATGTATTTTAATATACATTAAATGAGGCAAAATAAATGTGTATGTAAGATGTGCTGCTAAATATTAAGTCATTTTTGTGTCCTTGTGTTTTGATTTTTCTACTCTGACAACAGCGACTTTCCTATGAATCATTAAAAATAAGCAATAGGAGGCTTTTATTGTTTTCAATCGATGTCTTGTTAACACTATAAAAAGGAATATACCTAGCTATAATTTTAAGATGTAATATATCTGAAGTTAAAAATGTTGAAAGGCATATATAGTGATAAAATATTAACATAGAAAATGTCCTAACCATCAAAGATAAATAATGTTAAAATAAAGTGATCATTTTATTAGAAGAAATGATCTAAATGAGGGATTAAAAAAGTGATTATTATCTCTAGTTAAAATGATTTCATGTTTTAGAATTCACCATACTCACAGACTAAAAGAATTTTAAACATTTTCATTTTTAAGGCATGTGTAACTAAACCAGTCAGAGCAAAGGGCTATTTTTTAATTAATTGAATACAGTAACTTTGCTATAGGAGAGTCTGAAATCAATCCCATTAGGAATATTAGACTGTCAATCTTATTTATACTAAAATATTATTAATATCCTATATTGGCGGTCTCTGATGTTACTAATTGGTATTGCGCTTAAAAACAATGTTACAGAAATCTATAATATATTTTTTCCTTGTGGTACACATAAAGAATATAATATAAATATAGTGCTGAATGGCATCTGTTATCAGAGTCCCTTGTGAATTTTTCCCCTGAGACTAGGGGTTAGAAGCAACATTTTATATGTGTTGAATTTTTTTATGGCATATAAAAATAATTACTTTTGAGTCCTATGTATTATTAAAATCCCATTCACATACCATGTTGATATTTATAAATCTTGCTAATTTTCAAAATCAAATAGCTTATTTTTAGTTAAACATGAATTGTTTTTAAACATTTGTATGTTTAAAAATCAGTAAATTTTTTAAAAAATTTTAAATTCTAATTGACTTTATATTATACATTATGAAGCAATTAGCAGAGTGTTCATGCCATTTCATTAATGAGTTGTCCTATAATTTACAGCTGGGTGTTTCAAATAGACATGATTTTAGCCAGTAGGTGAAGTGTAACAGATATTGATTTGGCCAAGTGATAAAACAAGGACTTTGAATGAGGTAATATAAAGTTCTTAAGTCTGCAGCTTCTAGTCACTTCATAAAGAGACTGACTTCATTTTTCACAGTATATCAAATAAGTCCATGAATTAGTTAACTGTCACCTATTAATATAAAATCAGGTAATTGATAAGAAAACAGCAATCTTTAAGAATCATATACATTTAAAATACATGATAGATGCCAAAAATATAGAGATTTATGTTTGAGTATTATGTACATAAATATATTATATTAGGAGAATATTAAAATAGAACCTGTTCCTAAATAAATAAATAAAACAAATGTTTAAATATTAACATATTAGGTGATCTCTCTTATTTTTAGTTCCACCCTGGAAAGAAGATGTCCCTTTTGGTACTTTATCCTTGTTATCTCTTATTTCTAAATTAAACCCCATTCAAAGTAATTAGTCTTCTTGAATCATGAATGTCACTTTTCAGGAAATGTTGAAATGCAAGCAAAAAGACTCATCATTGCACCATTAACTAATAGGGATTTATTTATTGCCAGGACATGGGAGCTCAATTCTGTACTCTAACCCCAGATCAATTAGAAGTGTAAGGGTATGCATAGAAATATTAACTTCTTTCAAATGAAAATTCAACAAATGTCTAGCAAAAGTCCTTTCCTGTTGTTATTCCACTATATATAATTTTGTTACTCAATAGCATGTCTATGGTGATTGGAATATGGCAATGCAATGTAGTAGCTGCCATGACCTCCCCTGTGGGCGGTGGTTAGGCAGAGGTTACTTTTGGGAATACTACTCATACAGATCTCCCAAACTCTAGTTAGAAAATTTTGCATATTAAATCCAGATACTCAACACAATGTATAGATACTTTCTGGATTATTTCCTAACTGTTCACACAATCTATCAATCTTTTCTTCTACTTCTCTGTCCTCATGGCACACTTTCTCCCCATTAAACAAAGTCTCATAATAAATATCTGTGTACTGTCATGAGTAAAGTGTATATATGGCCCTAATATAAGTTTTTGGACTTAAAAACAAACAAACTAGATGAGAAAAAAAGAAGTATACACTAGCATTTCAGTTGTACAATAGTGGTAGACATATATGGCTACACAGTACAGTGTTTAAAATTATCCCACAATATTTTATTCTCTATTCGTCTTTATAAAAACATTTTTTAATGGATCCTCATACTATCACTTTACAAAATATTACCTTTTGCTTAACTTTTCCAAATCAGCATCTTTTGTTTGTATACACAAGGGAATCTCCTGGCATTCCTGGTTTCCAATTTTAAAACTCAGTATTTAATTTGCGTGTTTATTGTGGATATCCTATAGCTTACATTTACCTGAAAAAAATTCTTTGGGTTGTTTTTGCTGCTGGAAGGACTGCTGTGACTAGCCTTAACTGGCAGTGATTTTTACAGGCAAACACCTGCATAGAAAACACCTGCAGTTACCTGCCTTTGGGAAGTAATAGACTTTTAAGCGGAAACTCTAGGAGTAAGCAGGAAGGTTTCCAAACTGCCTTATGAGTAATCAAAGGGGAAAGAGACTTTTAAACAAAGTAACATCTATTATATTTTTATTTCTTTAGCCAGGTGTAGACTGTGGATTATTTGGTAAAATACCAGCAATACATCTGCAAATAAGCAAATATAATAACACAGTCAGTGTGATGATTTTGAAAAATGTTTAGGAATTATTAATATAAGTTAAGTCTTGAAAAATGCATGCTATGGACAATTTCTTGTTTATCAATCATATCTAGATCCCTGGACTTTTTACACATTCACATTTAATTACAAATTTGAAACCAGAAAAAAATCAATGCAAATTATAAGTTGAATGTTTTATAAAAACCATTAACAGAGCCTAAGGCAAAACCTTTCAAAGCCAGCACATACATTATGGCAAAATAAGTCACTTTTTGAGTTTGGGGAAAGAAAAGTTATTTTAAGGTAGAAAAAGGAACTTTGTAGACTTCAAAACACAGATGAAATATCATCTTTATTATATCCTTATTAAATACTTTACGAATTTTGAGATAATGAAAGAATATCACTAACTAGAGATATTGAGTTCATTTGTCATAACAATGAAAATATTACTCAGTTCAATATACTTAGCATAAACTTAATCTACTTGAAGTAAACTAAATGCTTTCCTCTAAATACAATAGACTAGAACAAACACCATATATTGTGAAAATAATCCTCCAGCAAAACTTACTCCAGGGAAACCTTCCTTCTGTAGGTGAATTATCCTAGTATCTCCCTTATAGCTTTGAAATATAATTCATAGATCAGCCTATTAATTGGCTCTGATTAAAAATTCCAAGCGTGTTACACAGAACACTTTTTGTAAATAATGCATTCTTCTTTAAAAATAGAAAACCACAAAATGACCTCCTGCTCTGAGCATACAATCAAAATTCTAATAATCAATATGAGAATTCAGCCTTAAAATTTTTAGAATAAAATATAGTGTGTGTCACCATCATCCTGCTACAAATTCTGAAATGTTCCTGAATAAGCTCACAGTATATTAGGATAAAAATGCATTCCTCTATTAACACATTCCTCTATATTATGCTAAAATATTTAAATGCCTTTTGTCTAATTTATGTTTTAGTGCATCCTTAGATTTCCAGGGCTGGTGTAAGTAAACATGTAACCCAGAGCTAGTATATGTAAACAAATATACTGAACTAGAAATCAATTCAGTACCATATATTTGCTTAATTGGTATAACTATATGATCTTGATACAACATCAGTCAAGAATACTATATAATCTATAATATACTATACATACTATTATGTATACTATATACTCAAACTTTATGCTATATTATATATACATAGCCTATATTATTAGTATATTATATGTACTATATACTATATATATAGTGTGCATATGGCATATATTATAAAGTATGCTATATACACTATTACTATATATCTTCGTGTACGGACCAGTGGCATGAGCATCACTTGGGAGCATTTAGAAATGCAGAATCTCAGCCCCACATCAGACCTACTGAAGCATAATCTGCATTTTTAACAAGGTCTTTTGGTGATCCATATGCGTAATAAAATTTGAGAAGCACAAGTATAGACTCTGCAATAAAATCTTGAGCCTGCAAGGTATATATTATTTCTCAAAAGTAAATATACAGTGCTTTTTCACTGTAACGGTCTGGGTGGGGGCGGATGACATCAACAAATATGCATGGGCATTTTTAGTATATATGCAATCCTTGCAATGCACTTATCAAAATAAAACTAGTTTCTGGCTGTTGTTGTTTGTTCGTTTGTTTTGGATAGAGAGGGAAAAAATGAGCAAATTTTGATTTTATTCCTATTATTGTTTTTGAGGTGTGGGAGATGTAGGACATGACTAAATTTTAATTGACTGAACAAAAAGTTTTGAGTGATGGACTCCCAGTTCCGAAGAAAACATTATGTATTTCACCATTATCGAGGATAGCAAAATGGGGATAGCCCATAAGGGAAACTAAAAGAGAAGACAAGCTCTAAGTCATTTACACTCCAAACAAGAGACCAGTCATAATTACCTTTGAATTTTTTGTGTAACTTTATAATTGTTAGTCACTCTAAATTGATTGTACTTGAGTTAGTTTGATATACTTGAATGAGTTTCAATTGACTAAATCAGGGAATGGCAAACCATGGCACTCAGGCTGCCTCTTTTAGCACATAAAGTTTTGCTGATCTTATTATGTGTTGTCTATGGCTCCTTTTGAATTACAAAAACAAATTTGAGTAGTTGAAACAGAGACCGTATGATCTCTGAAGAAAATACATACCTTCCTTTCCATTACAGAAAAAAACTGCTGACCTATATGATGAATTCTAATTATCTTTGTTTTAAAAGATTTCCCTTTCACCGTGTTTTAGTATCTAAATATCTTTCCAGCATCTGTCTTAGGTTACCATCATAAACTCCTGATGCAACTCTACAAAAGAATGGTGTTTAAGGATACAGGATATTGGAGTTACATGACTTGTATCTCTAAAACTACTCAGTTGTGTATGTGACTTTTAAAGGATCACAGGCAAACATGAATTTAAATATAAAAGTTTAAATGTAAATTAGTTTTTAAAAATTATTATTGCTCTTTGATCAGGCAGAAGTAAATTAGAGTCAGCTAGAATTTTCCTTTCTTTCAGTTACTGTAGGTAAAAAAATAATAAATTCAAGTAATATTATTTTGTACTTTCATGTGTGTGTATATACATGTATATGTATACGTATATATACATATATGTGTTAAATATTTCAGAATACATTTATTGTTTTTCATACTTGCTGACATGAATATCTTGGTTCCTCTACTGCAGGGGTCTCCAACCCCCAGGCTGTGGACTGGTACAGGTCCGCGGCCTGATAGGAATGGGGCCGCACAGCAGGCGGTGAGTGCCAGGAGACCAAACGAAGCTTCTTCTGCCACTCTCCATTTCTCCCCACCATCCCATTACAGCCTGACCCATCCCCCCAGCCCGCTGTCCATGGAAAAATTGTCTTCCATGAAACCGGTCCCTGGTTCCAAAAAGGTTGGGGACCGCTGCTCTACTGTACTGTGTCACAATAGATAGTTCCCTGATTGGAGATTATTGCTATGCCATTTAGAAAAGGATTGAGAAGGACATTTTTTCTGTACTCTAGAAATTGTATAAGAAGCATACTGATATGTAGAATCAAAGAAGTAGATTGGTGATCACCTGGAATCCATTATAGACAGAAGAATGGGCCTTAAAAAAACATATGGAATCCTTTGTAGGTGATCGAAATACTATACGTCTTGGTTGAGTTGGTGGTTTCATTGGTGTAAACACCTGTGCAAAACCCAGATAATAGTCCATTTTAGAGGATGTAGTCTATTTTATGTAAATTTTTTCTTCATAAAGTTAAAAAAAAAGTGAATTTCACTGTGTTTCATATGCACTTCAAAGTAATGCATACTGTTCTCAGATTCTGGGTGCAGTTCTCTAAATATATAAATTATATTTGTTTCTTATGTAGTCTCAGTGTTGCATGATACCTTACATCTTTCCTGATTTATTTCTCCTTATTTTGTGTTGCTGTGTTTAAATTCACCTTTATAATTGAGGATTTAATTACCGATGCTTTTATTTCTATTACATATACAGTTGATCCTTGAACAACATGGGTTTGAACTGCATAGACCCACTTACACTTGGATTTTTAAAAAATAAACAAGTACTACATTACCATAGCACTACAGGATCTGCTGTTGGTTGATTTGGAAAATGCAGAACTGTGAATAAGGAGGGACTGCCTGCACATACAGAGGGCTGACTATAAGTTATACTTGGATTTTCAACTGCATGGGGATCAATGCCCCTAATCTTGGCACTGTTCGAGGGCTAATTATAAATATATATATATACACATATATTTATATATATATAAATTATATGTATTTATATCTATAATTAATTTTTCCATACACATTTTATAGTAACATAAATTCCACGTATATTGCCCTGTTTAATTATATCCATCTTTATCTAATTAAGAATTATTTTCTTAATTCTCTTATGCCTGATAACTGGTGTTAGTATAGCGTCGTGCAAGTTTTAACTCATTTCACCATTTGTGGTTTTTTCCTATATCATTATATTTTAGGGTTATCTATTTTAAACAGCATATAATTGGATTTTGTTTTTGTGTACCATATGAAAAATTTTGTGTTTTGAATACTAGTTTATTTTTTAATACTCATTCTGATTATTAAGGTAATTTATGTAATTCTACTTTTTATTCTTTGTATTCTCTTTGTTTCATGATTATATGTTCCTCTCTCCATTCTGATTTGTTTTGGAATGTTTTTAAAATTATTATTAATTTTTTTCTATATTAACTTTTGGTGTATATATTATTTTATGATTATTTTCTAATTTCAGTGGAAATTCAACCAGCATTGCTTTATTATATATAAATGTAATATATATATTATAAACATGTAATTTTTCCAGTAAATATTCATTTAGAGTTTCCTATGTATTTATTATTGTTATTGCTCTTCATTTTCCCTTCATCTCCAAACTTCACCTGGGATCATTTTCATTCTAATCAAAGAATTATTTTTATTATTTCCCAGATTGTATTGGCTGTTGCCTAATCATCTTAAGTGTTGTGGGGTTTACATTGATGATGATATTTTTATTGTTGTTTTCTTTACTTAATCATTACTTAACCTTTATTTTTAAAGTATATTTTACTCAGTACAGAACTCGATGTTTGTTATAGAAATATATTTTGAAGATATGACTCCATTATCTTCTGGATTTCATTTTATTCTATTGGAAAGTAGGCTGTCATTCTCAACTGGGAAAGTAGTTATAAGCAATAGATAATTTTTTCTTTTTTACTTTTGACTACTACTTAGAATATATTTGTCTTCATCATAATTTTTTCTACTTAGTGCTGAGTCATGCTTTTCTTCATTTTTTTTTTTTCCCCCTTGGGTTTTGTATTGATTCTTGAAACTGTAACTTATTATGGTTTCTCCTTTTGGAGTATTATCAGCCACTATCTCTTCAGATGTTTTCTGCCTCAATATTTCCACCCTTCTCTGGCATTTAAATCACACATGTATTAGATGTTTCACTATGTTTTGCACGATTTCTTTATTCTTTTCTATATTTTCTATCTTTTGCCTCTTTGGGGCTTGTTATCTGCATTACTCCTTTTGAAATATATGCAAATTCACCAATTAGCTCTTCAACTGCTCCTCATCTGCCATTAAAGCCATTCACTCAGTTGTTAATTTAATCATTTGTATTTTCAGTTATATAATTTCCATTTGTTTCTATTACATAGTTTTCAGTTATTATAATCTCTATTGTGTCAGTTAATTTCTTATCATATTAATCATAGTAATTTTAACTTGCATGACTGGCAACTCCAATATTTAAAATTATTATGAATTTGTTCTATTTTGCTTTTTCCCTTTTTAAAATTATTCTTATTTTCTGATATATTATTTCCTTTTTTTTAGTTTTTGAATTTTATTTTATTTATTTTTTTACACAGCAGGTCCTTATTAGTCATCAATTTTATACACATCAGTGTATACATGTCAAACCCAATCGCCCTATTCATCACACCACCACCCCCACACCCCCACCGCATTCCCCCCTTGGTGTCCATACGTTTGTTCTCTACATCTGTGTCTAAATTTCTGCCCTGCAAACCGGTTCATCTGTACCATTTTTCTACGTTCCTCATATATGCGTTAATATACGATATTTGTTTTTCTCTTTCTGACTTACTTCACTCTGTATGACAGTCTCTAGATCCATCCACGTTTCTACAAATGACCTAATTTCGTTCATTTTTATGGCTGAGTAATATTCCATTGTATATATGTACCACAACTTCTTTATCCATTCATCTGTCAATGGGCAGTTAGGTTGCTTCCATGACCTGGCTATTGTAAATAGTGCTGCAATGAACATTGGGGTGCATGGGTCTTTTTGAATTAAGGTTTTCTCTGGATATATGCCCAGTAGTGGGATTGCTGGATCATATGGTAATTCTATTTTTAGTTTTTCAAGGAAACTCCATACTGTTCTCCATAGTGGCTGTATCAATTTACATTCCCACCAACAGTGCAAGAGGGTACCCTTTTCTCCAAACCCTCTCCAGCATTTGTTGTTTGTAGATTTTCTGATGATGCCCATTCTAACTAGTGTGAGGTGATACCTCATTGTAGTTTTGATTTGCATTTCTCTAATAATTAGTGATGTTGAGCAGATTTTCATGTGCTTTTTGGCCATCAGTATGTCTTCTTTGGAGAAATGTCTATTTAGGTCTTCTGCCCATTTTTGGATTGGCTTGTTTCTTTAATATTGAGCTACATGAGCTGTTTATATATCTTGGAGATTAATCCTTTGTCCGTTGATTCGTTTGCAAAAATTTTCTCCCATTCTGAGGGTTGTCTTTTCGTCTTCTTTATGGTTTCCTTTGCTGGGCAAAAGCTTTGAAGTTTCATTAGGTCCCATTTGTTTATTTTTGTTTTTATTTCCATTACTCTAGGAGGTGGATCAAAAAAGATCTTGCTGTGATTTATGTCAAAGAGTGTTCTTCCTATGTTTTCCTCTAAGAGTTTTATAGTGTCCGGTCTTACATTTAGGTCTCGAATCAATTTGAGTTTATTTTAGTGTATGGTGTTAGGGAGTGTTCTAATTTCATTCTTTTACATGTAGCTGTCCAGTTTTCCTAGCACCACTTATTGAAGAGGCTGTCTTTTCTCCATTGTATATCCTTGCCTCCTTTGTCATAGATTACCTGACCATAGGTGCATGGGTTTATCTCTGGGCTTTCTTTCCTGTTCCATTGATCTATGATTCTATTTTTGTGCCAGTACCATATTGTCTTGATTACTGTAGCTTTGTAGTATAGTCTGAAGTCAGGGAGTCTGATTCCTCCAGCTCTGTTTTTCTTTCTCAAGATTGCTTTAGCTATTCAGGGTCTTTTATGTTTCCATACAAATTGTGCAATTTTTTGTTCTAGTTCTGTGAAAAATGCCACTGGTAGTTTGATAGGGATTGCATTGAATATGTAGATTGCTTTGTGTAGTATAGTCATTTTCACAATGTTGATTCTTCCAATCCAAGAACATGGTATATCTCTCCATCTGTTGGTATCCTCTTTAATTTCTTTCATCAGTGTCTTATAGTTTTCTTCATACAGGTCTTTTGTCTACATAGGTAGGTTTATTCCTAGGTATTTTATTCTTTTATTTGCAATGGTAAATGGGAGTGCTTCCTTAATTTCTTTTTCAGATTTTTCATCATTAGTGTATAGGAATGCAAGAGATTTCTGTGCATTAATTTTGTATCCTGTTACTCTACCAAATTCATTGATTAGCTCTAGTAGTTTTCTGGTAGCATCTTTAGGATTCTCTATGTATAGTATCATGTCATCTGCAAACAGTGACAGTTTTACTTCTTCTTTTCTGATTTGGATTCCTTTTATTTCTTTTTCTTCTCTGATTGCTGTTGCTAAAACTTCCAATACTATGTTGAATAATAGTGGTGAGAGTGGGCTACCTTGTCTTGTTCCTGATCTTAGTGGAAATGATTTCAGTTTTTCATCATTGAGGACGATGTTGGCTATGGATTTGTCATACATTGCCTTTCTTATGTTGAGGTCAGTTCCCTCTATGCCTACTTTCTGGAGGTCTTTTATCATAAATCGGTGTTGAATTTTGTCGAAAGCTTTTTCTGCAACTATTGAGATGATCATATGGTTTTTATCCTTCAATTTGTTAATATGGTGTACCACATTGCTTGATTTGCATATATTGAAGAATCCTTGAATTCCTGGGATAAACCCCACTTGATCGTGGTGTATGATCCTTTTAATGTACTGTTGGATTCTTGCCCTGTAGTTTTCTTTTTTTGTGACATCTTTGTCTGGTTTTGTTATCAGGGTGATGGTGGCCTTGTAGAATGAGTTTGGGAGTGTTCCTCCCTCTGCTGTATTTTGGAAGAATTTGAGAATGATAGGTGTCAGTTCTTCTGTAAATATTTGATAGAATACACCTGTTTAGCCATCTGGTCCTGGGCTTTTGTTTGTTGGAAGATTTTTAATCACAGTTTCAATTTCAGTGCTTGTGATCCGTCTGTTTATATTTTCTATTTCTTCCTGGTTCAGTGTCAGAAGGTTGTGCAAAATATTTTTAAATTCTTAAGGAATGGTTGCATGTTTCAAGGGCAGTTTTAAGGGCATCTCTATTACCACTGTAATTTTGATTAATAGACTTATGTAAAGAAATAATATAATTATGTCAAAGGAAATCAAAATTAGAGTGCATTTGAATGTAGCAAATGCGTGTTCAAGGGACACTAAAATCTGTACCTGTGTTTTTAAGAACCATTTGTTTGCATTTTAGTTTGCTCTCTTGATCTCTTAAGTTGGCCAAATGGAAAATTAATATACTAGTCTCAAATTTTAAGAATGACTTACTTAACTAAACAAATAAAATTTGCTCAGAAAATACCAAGATACCTTGAATGTATACCTCACAAAATTTTACTCCAGGGCTTCCCTGGTGGTGCAGTGGTTGAGAATCCGCCTGCCCATGCAGGGAACACGGGTTCGAGTCCTGGTCTGGGAAGATCTCACATGCCGCGGAGCAACTGGGCCCGTGAGCCACAACTACTGAGCCTGCACTTCTGGAGCCTGTGCTCTGCAAAAAGAGAGGCCGCGATAGTGAGAGGCCCTCGCACCGCGATGAAGAGTGGCCCCCGCTCGCCGCAACTAGAGAAAGCCCTCGCACAGAAACGAAGACCCAACACAGCCAAAAATAAATATAATGAATTAATAAATTAAAAAAAAATTTTACTCTGAGATGCCAGAGATTTAGTCATATTTATATTCAAATATTTTAAACTCATAAATATACATTTTATTGCAAATATAGTGATTTTTTAAGATAAAGGAAACCAAACATATAAAATATTCTAAGCTTATTTTCAACAGTTTGTGTGAAATTGTTGTTATAATAAACAACTAAAAAGCCAGAATTAAGAAGACCAATATACAGGACTGGATTGTCAAATCAGACTCTTATGAAGTACAGATCTTGCTTTATTAATAATTTCAAGGATACTGGCAACAAAGAGACTCAGAAAAACCATCAGTGGTCTGGGACCTCAAGGTCAGCTTTCCACATTTTTTCCTTCCCATATCAGGCATGTGTTCTGATATCATTACAATATCAGAACTGTAGAAGAAATCTCCAAATGGGATTTTTTGGGTTTTCCCACACAGCAGGGTAGTGTTTCATCTGTGAAATTTGTACATATATTTTAAACTCCAACTTGTGTGGAGTTTAAAACCAACTCCAACCATGCCCCATGTATCTATAAATTCTGGGTTATTTTATTAAAGCATTCCTAAGAGAAACATTCCAAAAATAAGGACTCTTCTGCTAGCAAGTATTTTTAGTCTATTTACCTAGAGTTTTAGTTATTGTTGACAAAGAAAGTAGATGGATCATTTGTCTTCACTTTTTTTACCCTGGAACATATTCCCAGTATTTAGGAAAGAAATGTATCACAGGCCAGTTAAACTCTTTGACTTCTAGTAGTTATGTAACTTTATGTTATGAAGTATATATATTTTTAAGTTACCTCACTATATATAAGTAAATAAGAATCATGAGAACATTATCTAATCTTTATTTATTTTATACATCTTTATTGGAATATAATTTCTTCATAATGCTGTGTTAGTTTCTGTTGTACAAAAAAGTGAGTCAGCCATATGTATATATATATCCGCATAAACCCTCCCTCTTGAGCCTCCCTCCCACCCTTCCTATGTGACCCCTCTAGGTCGTCGCAGCGCACCGAGCTGATCTCCCTGTGCTATGCTGCTGCTTCCCACTAGCTATCTATTTTACATTTGGTAGTGTATATATGTCAATGCTTCTCTCACTTCTCCCTAGCTTCCCCCTCCCCAACCTGTGTCCTCAAGTCCATTCTCTATGTCTGCATCTTTATTCCTGCCCTGCCACTAGGTTCATCAGTACCATTATTTTTTAGATTCCATATATATGCGTTAGCATACGCTGTTTGTATTTCTCTTTCTGACTTACTTCACTCTGTATGACAGTCTCTAGGTCCATCCACCTCACTACAAATAATTCAATTTCGTCTCTTTTTATGACTGAATGATATTCCATTGTATATATGTGCCACATCTTCTTTATCCATTCATCTGTCGATGGACATTTAGGTTGCTTCCATGTCCTGGCTATTGTAAATAGTGCTGCAATGAACATTGTGGTACATGTCTCTTTTTGAATTATGGTTTTCTCAGGGTATATGCCCAGTAGTGAGATTGCTGGGTCGTATGGTAGTTCTATTTTCAGTTTTTTAAGGAACCTCCAACCTGCATAGTGGCTGTATCCATTTACATTTCCACCAGCAGTGCAGGAGGGCTCCCCTTTCACCACACTCTCTCTAGCATTTACTGTTTCTAGATTTTTTGATAATGGCCATTCTGACTGGTGTGAGGTGATACCTCATTGTAGCTTTGATTTGCATTTCTCTAATAATTAGTAACGTTGAGCATAGTTTTTGAAATAAGGATTCAAAACCTACAGAGCTTCCCAGGATTTAATTATATCTAACTCTTAATTCTATCTGCCACTCCATTTTCACTGGGTACCTAGTCTTTTCTTTCACAAATTTTGATCTCCTTTAAATTCATCATGTACACTCAACTTTTGCTCATCTCAGGCATTTGCACATTGTTTTCTTTCTGTTTAGACTCTCTGCATCCATTGTTCCTGTAGCTAATTCCTATTCCTTCAATCTTCAAGACAAGCATATCTTCTAATGGACTTTCTCTCTCCAGCCTACCTGAGATGATTTAGCAGACGTTCTCTGTCATCATACTCTGTTCTTTTTCTTTATATACTCATAACTCTTTAATGGCATTAGAAATATAATGAATATGCTTATTAATATTTATATTTAACTTATTTATGTCTGTCATCTACTAGATAATAAACCCATCAAACAATGACCTTATATATTTTTATATAGAGCAGCACCTAACACAGTATATTTTTGAATATATATTGAAATTAATTAATAACACATTTCATGGTTTTCAATATAAAACAAAATAATATAAAATGTGCTTAGTTATTTAAACAGATATATGTGATGCTTTTAGTGAATAAATAAGTAATTAAGAGTTAATTAGAATTTTAATCCATGTAACCACACATAGATAGACACTTTATTCAACAATTACTCTGTGAATATGTTCTCTTAGTTAAAGTATGTTAGGTAAGATATGTAAAAATATTTGATGAATACCACAGTGACTTTAAAAGTAAAGTATATTTCTAGTTTTAATAAATGTGTATTGGGCAAATATTATGTGCTAGATACTCTTTGGATCCTAAGGATAAAACATAAAGAAATTCTATTTTCTATGACAATCAGAGACAGTTAAGTTAGATATGTCCCTGATAGCAATGGCTTTTTCCTATAGTGTATATTAGTGTACTTTACAGAAATTTTTCCTGTTAATCATTGGTTCAAGGTATACTAGGGTTAAAAATACTACTGATCTATACCAATCTATATAAATTGCATAAAATAACTATATATTTTTACCAAGTACAATATTGAATTGTGGGACTGTTAGTATACTTAGTCACTTTAGATGCATTCTTGGGTCATTGGTAGAAGAATCAAGTTAGTCATAGTTACATAACAAAGAATATTTAGCATGTTTACTCAAAGAAAGGATATCTATATGAGATTGTGGAAGTTAGCTAAGCTTATTGTGCTATCACACAATATTGTGTTTTCATTTTACAATATATATAAAAAAACCGTCAAACTTATACAGTGATTCTTCATTAAAATTGGAAAAAAAATGTGAAAATGTTGCTATAAATTAATAGGCAGTGTGATGTTCTCAAAAGAAGAAATATATAAAAGTATTTGTGTTTAAATCATGTGAACAAATTGTAACCTAAGTCAATTGTTGGGTAAGATCCCACAATGCAGTGAATTAATGAGGAAACTTAGACTTATTTGCTGTATATCAAGACTTTGAGAATTTACAAGGCAATTAATTGAAAGATAGGAAACTGTATATTTAATTGATGTATTGTTCAGCTAAAGTGAACTGTACAAATCTTAATTACATCATTGAGTGAATTATTATATCTATGTGGACATAAACCCAATCAAGATATAGAATATTTCCAGCACCACCCTCAGGGTCTCTTCCAATCAAGCCCTTCCCAAGGATGTAACCAAAATTTAAAATTCTACCACTTGATATCAATGTCAATGTTTTTGAATTTCACATAAATAGAAACAAAGTTTATACTTATATTCTTGACATTTTTCCCCCACAGTAAAAATTTTGAGATTTATTCATGTCATTGCTAGTATTAGTATTTAATATCTTTTTGTTGCTTTGTAATATTCAGTTGTGGAAATAGACCAGCATTTATTTTTCCTTCTTCTGTAGATGAGCATTTGGGTAATCCTTATTACTTGGGCAACTAAGAGTAGTCCACTATAAATATTTTGGTATGTGTCTTTGATGGACATAAGTATTCATTTCTGTTGGGTATTTTGCCAGAGAACATATTGCTGAATTGGCATATATTAGCTTTAGCAGATACTGCCAATCTTCCAAAATGGATGAGTTAATTTACATTTCCACTATCAAAGTTGGAGTTACAATTCCTCAAATCCTTGTCAGCACCTATTATTTTCAGTTTCTTTAATTTTAGTCACTCAGGTAAATTGTTTTAATTTGTATTTCTCTGATAATTAATAATGTTGATAATCTTGTTTGTTAAATGCTGATGGTTTTTGCACATTTTTATTACTTTTTATTTCATTAATTATTAACTTAGAATCATGTTATATACTGGATTAAGTGCTTTATTTGTATATAAGTGCTTTATCTGTATATAATAGCAAATATAGTCTTCCAATCTCTAGCTTACTGTTTTACCATGCATATGGCTTATTTCAATGAAAATAGTTACTTATTTTATGCACATCTATCAGTCTTTTTTATGATTTGTGTCTTGTTTAAGAAACTTTCCCTACCCATAGTTTATGAAGTTATTTCCTTAAGTATTTTTCTAGACTCTTATTTTACTTTATTATTTATATATATCACTTATCTCAAATTCATTGTCTATGTTTGAAGTAGGGGCTGAGGTCATTTTTACCATATAGATGTCTAGTTGTTTCAGGTCTACATGTTGAATAGAACATTTCTTTTTCCCACTGAGTTATTGTGGAATTTTTGTCATAATCAGGTGATTACATATGTCTAGGTCTCTTTCTGACTCTGTTTCAATTATCTATTTGTCTATCTTGTATAGTAAATATATATTTATGTTTTAATAAAGTGATTAAATCACTTTTTCATTACATTAATTAGCATAGAATTATGTTCCATTATTTTATACTCTTGCAGATTTCAGGTACTTCTTCTGAAGAACTATGTATTTTTTAGTGGATATAAAAACTTTTTTAATCCTATATTTTCTACTATACCTAAAGTTAAAATGAAAGTATCCCTGTATGTAGAACAGTATATGCCTTAACCTTGATTTTTTATTATTATGCATTTTATGAATATCCATTGTTTTATTCTCCAATTAATAAGAAAGAACTTTCTTTCCCTTGTCACTGGATTTTTAGCTAAAGAAAATATTTCGCAGGCCCCCTTGTGGTTTATTTTTACCCTGTATCTGAATTCTAGTGGATGGGACGCAAACATGTTTCTTTCTGTCATTTACAGGTGAAACTCTTGTAACATATGGATAGGCTCTTCTCTTTCACTCTGCGTGAGAGAAAGTGCACGCAGTAATTAAAGTCATGTATTGATAATGGTAGATCCACTGCAATAAACGTGGAATATAATATCTTGTTTTAGACTCTTGTTTTAGACTTTTTGTTTCCTTAGGTTAGACATAGCATACAAAATTTGGTACAGAGGGGTAAAATATTGTTATAGATCATAAAAGTTTTATAAACTGGGTTTTAATAACCATGGAATAATAGGAGGGAAGATTCGTAACTATAATTTTGGAGAAAAATATTCCTTGCTAACCAAATCCCACGTGAAGAAAATTTCTCTTTTCCCCCTCTCCTCTTCTCTCTTATCCTCTTTTCTTCTCTATCTCTCGGTATCCTGTCTCTCTTTGGCTTTAGTTATTTTACCTTTTATTCTAGATCAAACTTTTATGTAAATTAAAACTCTCCTTCCTTGGATCCTGGCTCTTTCTTGCCAACTCCAAATCCCTCTCTCAACACTGTACATTTTCCAAGGCAGCTATCATTTCTGGTGAAATTTCCATCCTAGATTCCATCATCCTCCTGGTGATTTGTTTATACCTATAGGTAAACTAGAAGATGTTTGTCATGTTTAATTCAGGATTTCAGTTGTCTCGATTGGGGAACCTTTTTCATATTATTGAGTAAAAATTCCATATCTGTAAAGAAAATAACTTTCTAATGTTATAATTTCAGGTATCTGAATCATTATTGAAGGAGATATTTTTATGCAAAACAATTCAAATCACATTTAATGTTGAAAATCTTCTATAAAGCTAAAAACTAGCAGTATTATTTTTTCATAGCTTTCTATGATAAGGAAGTAAAAATTATTTCTAACCCATTTTTTGTTCTGATTGGTATTATATCTTGTCCTTATTGCTCTGTGGAAGTCAGCTAATGTTGGTGAAACATTACTTTATTCATATGTAAAATGGCATTTTTCCTTGTTCGAAAATAAAATTAGATATATTGCCCCTTTTCAATTCTCTACCACTTGCTTTTCACCATTATATAGACTGGGAAATTTGGCTAGCTTAAGTAGCTCCCATAGAATTTAAATGTTAGCATTTTAAAACAGCTGACAAGATTTCCATCACATTATACCCTATGTTCCATAGCTTCTTCTTCATTGGAAATTTAAAATTTATTCCACCATTTCTGCATAATAGTGGCGCCTGCACCTTATAAATTAAGAAATAGAGTCAAAAAGAAGTTAATTGCCTTGTTCAAGGACACATAGTAAATCAATGGTAGAATCAGTAATAAATGGATTCCTTGGTCACAAATAACCACTCTTTCCTACAAGAACATAAAACTAATGTGAATTAAACTTCAGTCAGCCTAAATAATAAAAAAGCTGTAAAATCCAATGTGTTTTAAAACAGCTGAGCCAAGTAGAAGAGGCTATTGCAACGAAAATATATTCTCTCTTTTATGTTTTATTTCAGGAATATCTGTGGTGTTATTCCTGATTAAAGCACTCCATTTTCTTTGTAAAGAATAGACAAAAAGCTCATATATTTTACATGATTAGCAGGGCTAAAAATTATACTGATTTTAATAATCCCTGTATGATTTTAAAGATTACATCTTAATTTTAAAAATCCTCCCCTCCCAATTAAGTCAAGCTTTTAAAAAAATTTTTACTCTGATATTTAAAGTAAATATTATGTAATTATTGTTTTATGTATTTAGTTACCCCAGAATTATCTAAATTTTTTAGCTGTGTGTCTAATAGAAATGGATGGAGAAGGTACTAAGACTCCAAATTTATCAACTAATTATTTATAAATGTTGACTTTTTCAAAGTCTATATGAAGGAGGCATGCCAAGAAAAATTATTTGTTTTTCACTATCAATATGTGGTTTTAAACCTTTATGTAAACTCTTATAGGTGACATGGGTTAGGCCTTATTAGAATTTCAATGGCTGTATTTATTCCATTGAACTAAGGACTTGATTAAGGATTTGTCAATTATTTATATTATAAAGTGTGTAGTAAAAATACTTCTCTGTGAAGCCAATGGAGAGGCTCCCTTACTTAGCAGGTGAGTTGTTACATAAAAGGCTCCGCAAAGGACAAGAGGGCATAGTCCTTCCTAAGAAGAGAAGAACATACTAAATGCTCTGGAGGTAAAACATCCTCCTCATGCTGCCACTGTCCTTAACTACTGCAGTCTTATTTTGCAAAGGTTTATGAGCATCTGCACTAGGCCAAGAGGTAATTCTCAGGGGTTCAGATTTCTCATTAGCTGCGGATGCAGCTGTTAATGGGCAGGTGTCATCCCAATAAAATTCCTCTGATGCTGAGTAACTAGATGAGAATATGAGGTTGGGCTTTCCAAGAGAAGCTGCAGATTTTCATGAGCTGTAAGGGACAAGGCGAATGTAGCTGTTTATATATCTCATCTATTAATTGATTTCATTTTGGAATCATTTATTTTTTTCTATATTCTTTTGAAATATCGCTTGCTTATATTAGCAGATATGTTATAACAATTTAAAGACACCTGAAATTTCAGCCTTTGAAATTGGCACTATGTTTCCTACCCATCATGTTACATCTCTGAGTATAGGAGAAGTATAACTATCTCTTCTTTTAATGAGTCTCTCCGACGTAGTATCCTGGAGAGGAATTTGCATCCATGAGTCTTGCTACCTTAATCTCTTTTCATGTCACATTTGCCACAGGATGTCTTCTATACCTCATTCCTCTGAATTAATCATCAATATTAGTCTAGGTATATTAAAATTTTTATCCTAATGTTTTATTTATCTGAAGCATAATTATCCTGTCTCTATTCTTTTCTATTTCCCAAATGTACTAAAAACGAAGAAGAATGATATTCCTGAAGTGATATTTTGATTATGTCAAGACATTCACTTTTCTGAAATCTCTCATGGTCTTTAATTGCCTCTTACATGAAATTACAACTTTTAACCAAAGACAAGAAAGGCTCTTTGTCCCATTCTACTAAAATACTCACATTTTTTAACTTTTTCTGGCCATATCACTAATTTCAACTCAATAAATGTCATCACTTAAGCACACTTTGTCTTTCCTATTAAATATTTACAATGCTCAACTCTGTATTGCACATTTTCAAAATTTTACTTAAATTTCACTTTATTCAAGAAACAAATTTTAACACAATCTTCCTGAAAGCATGTCTCTGTTCCAATAATGGCCTGTTCTTCTTTTGTCAGCCAAGAAAATTTATCTGTAACTGTATTTTTTTCTCAAGTAAGACACATAACATCTAGTTAATATTTATTAACTTGTATCCGGGATTTTCTTTATTTTCAAGTTCTTAAGGTGTTTCCAGAGCAATGTGATCAATTAGGGAACTCAAAGGCCATGTGTCATTCTAGACATTCTAGAATGAGGAAACACAATGTCATTTCATTAATAAAGTTGTTTGTTTCTGGCAAGTCTATTTGCCTTTTGGATCTTTACCTCTTAATTTTAGTGTTCTCGATTTTATTTATATTAAAAGTGAAAATGTGCCACTTTTTCTATATATTGCCTGCCATATTTCATTGTCAAAGTGGCAATTCAAGTTGTCTTTGTGTCATTAATTTGCTCCATCTTTTATTCATCGAATACAATCTGTGTCTAATCTGTGATTTTATAATGAGAGCTAATAAGCAAATGGTGCAAAGTACAACTTTTCATTACTCCTGAATATTTGAGAAGACTGTGGTTAGAGGTTAAGTTGGAGTTGCTGATTGAAGAGGGAGAGAAAATTACAGTTATTTCACTACTCAGAATTCTCAAAAACCCATGGAGAATAGAGAATGTGAAAAGAGGTCATTACCAAAGCAGAAATGCAACAGCTACATGTAGGGCCTCAAGTTGTAATTACAGATATTGATCTATTAGCTAATTATATCTGAATCTGTTGGTTTATAAAGAATTAGCAGTTTATATGGTACTTTACTCCCACCAATTAACTGAAATTTGCTGATATGTAGGGTGACCCCTTTTAGAGTACATTAAACAAGGAGATATCTCATGTCCTATTAGCTGACATATGCCACAGAGAAGTACCTTGCACTTTAAATGTTTTTAAAAATAAGGTAATCATCAAGTGAATTGAAATTTCGGTTAACTACATAAATGCTGTTGGGAAAATTGGACAGCCACATGATAAAGAATGAAACTGGACCCTTAACTTACACTCTAAACATAAATCAACTCAAAATAGATTAGTAAGACTGGAAACCAGAAAATGTGTGACAAATGCTGAATGAATAAAATATTATAAGCTCTCTTTCATGTAACTTTAAAACAAATATTGGTACATTGATAAGAAGTTTAGTGCAGGAGTCCAATTAAATGTCTCTTGGGAATATTTCCAAAATGCTGAGTGAATGTGTGATTTTTCTTTTTCTTTCGGAGCTCCAGTTTCAGATGTGTTGCTTGTTTTCATTGTCTTCTAAAATCAATAATAAAAATATGCTAGGCATGTCAGTATAAAATGCTATTAAAATGCTATTAATATCATAATTATATCATATTAATTATGATATTAATTATTAATGTGATAGTAATCATATTGATTATGATATTAATTAATATCATAATTAGTATGACATACCATCCAATGAGACATTTCAAGTGTCTATCACACTAAAGCTCAGCCACTTTTACAAACTTAATTGTGCCAAAATCTGGCAAAATAGCCATCACAGAAAGAAAAAAATTCAGCATCTGTGATATACATTATAAGCCATTACATTAGTCATTTTTAGCAAATTTGGCAGATGTAAATAAATGAAGAAACTGTAGCTGAATTTCTGACAATTACATACAAAATATTCACATTTTGAGAATTTCAACAATATTTTTTAAAACTTCATGCTATTTATAATTTATTTTATGGTTGTCAAAAGATACAAACTTCTAGTTACAGAATAATTAAATCATGAGGTGTAATATACAACATGGTGACTATAGTTAATAATACGTTATTGTATATTTGAAAGTTGCTAAGGGAATAGACAGTAAAAGTTCTTATCACAAGAAAAAAGTAATTTGTAACTCTCTATGGTGATAAATGTTAACTAGAATTATGGTGGTGAGTGTTTAGCAATATAAAATCATTATGTTGTATGCCTAAAACTAATATAATGTTATATGTCAATTATATCACAATAAGAAATAAATAAAAAACAAAAAATGTTTAATTTTGAACTAGTAACATTTTGTTTTAATATTTAGTTTGCTTTAGCATAATTTTTAAATCAGGCCAAGAATTATATTCTATACAAGATTGAATAATACTGGTATAACAAAATTTGAAGTGACAGTTCTGTTTAAAACAATATGCTTTTCATTTCAATTTGTTTTTTTGGCAAACTTTCCATGATCAATGATTATTATTATTTACATCAGGGATCAGCAAACTTTATCTTTAAAGGGACAGACAGTAAATAATTTAGGCTTTTGGGGATATTTGGCTTCTGTCACAACAGAAGCAATAATGCCATAATGTGGAAGCAGCCATAGACAATTATAAACAGATAAGGTGGCTGTATTCCAAAAACGTTTTATTTATAAAAACAGGTGGTAGACCAGATTTGACTCATGGGCTATGGCTTGTAAATTCCTGATCTAGATCATTCCATAAATTATATTTTTATACAGCCAACAGTTGAATTTCAGGAATTATCATACTTTTTTTTTAGAAACATGTAATATTAAGGATGCTTCCATTTAAATCTGTCTAAAAATAATTTAGGAATGGATTATAAATGATTAAAAGAATGAACTGATAAGTGAGACTGGACATTTTCCAAGAGAATAAAAATATACTGAACACAATGAAGAAAAAACTGAACTGAGGAGAGTTATTAACTTAAAAACAAAGTATTTTTTATCATAAACTCAATGTACAAATAATAGTTGTAGGGTATATTTTATGAAACAGGAGGAAAATCTTTTTCTTTAAATAGAAAATAAAATAACATGGTCATATGGGACTTCTGCTTTCCAATACAACAGCTAAAGAGCCTGGAAGCAATCACCCTCATCGTCACAACATGAAAAAAAAAAAAAAAAAAAAACTGAACAAAGTGAAAACCAACAGCTCTTTTAAAATCCATCAGATAATTAAGGTCACAGGCAAACAGTTGCCCTGAAAACTGGACAGACAGGCAGATACAGACTCACAGCATACCTGGAGCCAAAACCTGCATCTGAAACTAGTGTGGAAGGAACACTTGAAGCTGTACTTAATGAATTACCAAAGACTTCGTGTAGACTAATTTGAGAGTTAAAACCTCTAAGGAGGGCCTTTGTGGGTTTTACCTTCAGGAGCCATACCAGGTTCTCAGGGTAAAGTTGGACTGCTAATCCAAATCTGAGAAAGTTACTTTACGAATATCAATGAACTGATTTTAAAGTTTATATCAAAAGCAAAAGAGTAGAGTAGCCATCATAATGTTTAAGAAATTCAAAGTTGGAGGACTGACACTTTCTGACTTCAAACTACAGTGATGTAAGCAGTGTGCTATGCGAAAGAAAGAAAAATAAGTGAATAGATGAATGGAACAGAAAAGACAGCCAGAAATAGACCCACACCCAAATAATAAACTGATCTTTCAGAAAGGAGTAAAGGCAAACCGATGGAGAAAAGATAGTCCTTTCATCAAATGGTGCTGGAACATTTGGGGAAAGGCCAAAAAAATAAACCTGGACACAAACTTTACATGTTTCCTAAAATTTGCCACTAATTTTTAAAGCACAAAACTATAAAAATCCTAGAATATAACATAGGAGAAAATCTAGACCTTGGTTATGATGAACTTTTTAGATAAAACATCAAAAGCATAATCTATGAAAGAAAAATTGATAAGACTTTATTAAAGTTAAAGTCTTCTGTTCTCCAACAGATATTGTCCACAGAATAAAATAATAAAACACAGACTGAGATAAAATATTTGGAAAAAATCATATTTGATGAACACTGTTGATCAAAATATGTAAAGAACGCTTAAAGCTTCAAATTAAGAAAAGAACCCAATTTAAAACTGGGCAAAATATCTGAACCAAAGAAGATAGATTACAAAAGATCATACAAAAATTTTCAATATCATATGACATTATGGAATTGCAAATTAGAATGAGATACCACTATATACCTATCAGAATGGCTAAAATCCAAAACACTAGCAAAACCCAACACTGATGAGCCTATGGAGCAACAGAAACTCTGATAGATTTCTGGTGGGAGTGAAAAATAGTACAGCCACTTTGGAAGATGTTTCGATGGTTTTTTACAAAGCAAAACATAGTCATACAATATGATCAAGGAAGCATGCTCTTGGGTATTTACACAAATGGGTTGAAAACTTATGTGCACACAACTTCAATAAGAATGTTTATACCATCTACATTTATAATTGCCAACTAGTAATAATCTATTGGTCAAAGAGGAAGTTTCAAAGAAATCAAACAAGACATTGAACTGAATGAAAATAAGCATAAAAAAATACCAAAGGCTGGGCTTCCCTGCTGGCACAGTGGTTAAGAATCCACCTGCCAATGCAGGGGACACGGGTTCAAGCCCTGGTCTGGGAAGATCCCACACATCGCGGAACAACTAAGCCCGTGCACCACAACTATTGAGCCTGCGCTCTAGATCCTTCGAGCCACAACTGATGAGCCCGTGTGCCACAGCTACCGAAGCCCAAACGCCTAGAGCCTGTGCTCCACAACAAGAGAAGCCACCACAATGAGAAGCCTGTGCACCGCAACTAGAGAAAGCCCGCGTGCAGCAATGAAGACCCAAGGCAGCCAAAAATAAAAATAAATTAAATAAATAAATTTTTAAAAATTACCAAAGTCTATGGGCTATTGTTAAGGCAATGTTGAGAGGGAACTTTGTGTCACTAAAGACTTAAATTAGGAAAAAATAAATATTATATCAACAATCTAAATTCCCGCTTCAAAAGCAAGAAAAAACCAAAAAATGCAAAGCAGATAGAACTAAGAAAATAATAAAAACAAAAGCAGAACTTAATGAAATTGATTATAGAAAATAAACATAGAATAGGAAAATGAAAAAGAAAGCTGGTTTTTGAAAAAGTCAATAAAGTTGACAAGCCTCTAAGAAGACTAATAGTAAAGAAAAGAAGGCAGAAATTACACTAGGAATAAAGTAAAGGATGGCATTAGGACCATAGAAACATAAAAAGGATTATGTTATTATGTTATATTATTGCTACAAACAATTCTAAACACATAAATTTGACAGTTAAGTTAAAAGGCATTGATTCCAAGAAAAGTAAATACTATCACAAGTTTCTCAATATGAAATATATATTTGGAAAAGCCCTATAAATATTAGGAGAGTTGAATTTTTAGTTAAAAATATGCCCCCAAATAATATCTTCAGGAGCAGATAATTCTACTGAATGCTTTAAGAAGTAACACCCAGACAAAGATGTCACAAAGAAAGAAAACTACAGGCCAATATCACTGATGAACATAGATGCAAAAATCCTCAACAAAATACTAGCAAACAGAATCCAACAGCACATTAAAAGGATCATACACCATGATCAAGTGGGGTTTATCCCAGGAATGCAAGGATTCTTCAATATACGCAAATCAATCAATGTGATACACCATATTAACAAATTGAAGGAGAAAAACCATATGATCATCTCAATAGATGCAGAGAAAGCTTTTGACAAAATTCAACACCCATTTATGATAAAAGCCCTGCAGAAAGTAGGCATAGAGGGAACTTTCCTCAACATAATAAAGGCCATATATGACAAACCCACAGCCAACATTGTCCTCAATGGTGAAAAACTGAAACCATTTCCACTAAGATCAGGAACAAGACAAGGTTGCCCACTCTCACCACTATTATTCAACATAGTTCTGGAAGTCCTAGCCACAGCAATCAGAGAAGACAAAGAAATAAAAGGAATCCAAATCGGAAAAGAAGAAGTAAAGCTGTCACTATTTGCAGATGACATGATACTATACATAGAGAATCCTAAAGATGCTACCAGAAAACTCCTAGAGCTAATCAATGAATTTGGTAAAGTAGCAGGATACAAAATTAATGCACAGAAATCTCTTGCATTTCTATACACTAATGACGAAAAATCTGAAAGTGAAATCAAGAAAACACTCCCATTTACCATTGCAACAAAAAGAATAAAATATCTAGGAATAAACCTACCTAAGGAGACAAAAGACCTGTATGCAGAAAATTATAAGACACTGATGAAAGAAATTAAAGATGATACAAATAGATGGAGAGATATACCATGTTCCTGGATTGGAAGAATCAACATTGTGAAAATGTCTCTACTACCCAAAGCAATCTACAGATTCAATGCAATCCCTATCAAACTACCACTGGCATTTTTCACAGAACTAGAACAAAAAATTTCACAATTTGTATGGAAACACAAAAGACCCCGAATAGCCAAAGCCATCTTGAGAACGAAAAATGGAGCTGGGGGAATCAGGCTCCCTGACTTCAGACTATATTACAAAGCTTCAGTAATCAAGACAGTTTGGTATTGGCACAAAAACAGAAATATAGATCAATGGAACAGGATAGAAAGCCCAGAGATAAACCCACACACATATGGTCAACTTATCTTTGATAAAGGAGGCAAGCATATACAGTGGAGAAAAGACAGCCTCTTCAATAAGTGGTGCTGGGAAAATTGGACAGGAACATGTAAAAGTATGAAATTAGAACACTCCCTGACACCATGCACAAAAATAAACTCAAAATGGATTAAAGACCTAAGTGTAAGGGCAGACACTATCAAACTCTTAGAGGAAAACATAGGCAGAACACTCTATGACATACATCACAGCAAGATTCTTTTTGACCCAGCTCCCAGAGAAATGGAAATAAGAACACAAATAAACAAATGGGACCTAATGAAACTGAAAAGCTTTTGCACAGCAAAGGAAACCATAAACAAGACCAAAAGACAACCCTCAGAATGGGAGAAAATATTTGCAAATGAAGCAACTGACAAAGGATTAATCTCCAAGATTTACAAGCAGCTAATGCAGCTCAATAACAAAAAAACGAACAACCCAATCCAAAAATGGGCAGAAGATCTAAATAGACATTTCTCCAAAGAAGATATACAGATGGGCTACAGACACATGAAAGAATGCTCAACATCATTAATCATTAGAGAAATGCAAATCAAAACTACAATGAGATATCATCTCACACCGGTCAGAATGGCCATCATCAAAAAATCTAGAAACAATAAATGCTGGAGAGGGTGTGGAGGAAAGGGAACACTCTTGCACTGTTGGTGGGAATGTAAATTGATACAGCCACTATGGAGAACAGTATGGAGGTTCCTTAAAAAACTACAAATAGAACTACCATACGACCCAGCAATCCCACTACTGGGCATATACCCTGAGAAAACCATAGGTCAAAAAGAGTCATGTACCAAAATGTTCATTGCAGCTCTATTTACAATAGCCAGGACATGGAAGCAACCTAAATGTCCATCGACAGATGAATGGATAAAGAAGATGTGGCACATATATACAATGGAATATTACTCAGCCATAAAAAGAAATGAAATGGAGGTATTTGTAATGAGGTGGATGGAGTTAGAGTCTGTCATACAGAGTGAAGTAAGTCAGAAAGAGAAAAACAAATACAGTATGCTAGCACATATATATGGAATCTAAGGGAAAAAAAAAAAAAAAAAAAGGCCATGAAGAACCTAGTGGCAAGACGGGAATAAAGACACAGACCTACTAGAGAATGGACTTGAGGATATGGGGAGGGGGTGGGGTGAGATGTGACAGGGTAAGAGAGTGTCATGGACATATATACACTACCAAATGTAAAATAGATAGCTAGTGGGAAGCAGCCGCATAGCACAGGGAGATCAGCTCGGTGCTTTGTGACCACCTAGAGGGGTGGGATGGGGAGGGTGGAAGGGAGGGAGATGCAGGAGGGAAGAGAAATGGGAACATATTGTATATGTATAACAGATTCACTTTGTTATAAAGCAGATGCTAACACACTATTGTAAGGCAATTATACTTCAATAAAGATGTTTGGAAAAAAAAAAAAAAAAGAAGTAACACCAACTGCAAGTGGTGCAAGAAATGAAGCAATTTTTAATAAAATTAATGGTATAAATTTGGTTGTACATCTTAGAATACAAAAATAAATTATAGGTGTTTTAAATACAAAAAAATACAAAGCCAGCCAAAAAATCCCTTAGCATGCATATACAATCTTAGAGGAGGAAATACACTCTTAACTGAAAAAATATAATTGACATAAATTAAAATGAAGACTTTTTTTTTTTTTGAAGACGTTTTTTGTTAAAGAAAAATATCATGATAGTAACTAAAATGAGCAGATTAACAAAAGATTTACTTTAAGAAAAACATTTGCAATAAAAAGACAAGGTGTGTCACAAGAACAAGGCAGAACCTGTAATAGAAAAATTGGCAGGAATGTGAAAATACAAGTCACATTATAGCAAATCCGAATGACCAACAAATTCAAACTCAAATTCAAATGTGAAAAGATGTTGAAATGCATTCCTGGTAAGAGAAATGCAAGTTAAAGTAAGCATAAACTATCACTTTATACCTATCACTCTGACAAAATTAAGATGAGTGATAACTATTGTCAGCAGGAATGTAGGCAAAAAGTACACTCCTACATTGCTTGTAGAGATGTGAATTGTTAAAAAAAAAAATCTTAGAAAGCCATATGGCAACCTCTACAAAAATTAAAAATACATTTACACTTTCTTCCAACAATTCCATTTCTTGGAATCCATCCTTCAGAGTAAAAAACTGCACTTGTACATGGGCATTGCTTTCTTGATGTTTCTATGATCTCTTTCTTGATCACTATGTTCTGAAAGATATCCATAGGAATTTTAGCTTAAGTGAAATTATATAAAGTTTGTTAAAGAAGAATAACTACAAAGATTTAGCAGAATTACATGTTTTCTTTAGTTGTATATTGAAGTAGTAGTTGTATTTAATCATATTTTAATTTTTTATTTGAAATAATTTAAGGCATAATGATTATAAAGAAAATGCTTTAATTTTGTTCAGCTAGGTAGCTTTAGTTTCCTGGTTTAAGAACTAAAAGGCATTGCAACTGTAAAAACGGTACTTTGGGGAAAATAATCTATCTTCAGTGTGAACGTTAAAACTTTTTTTGTTTTTAGAAGACACAAGTGACCCAAGTAATAATCTTTTCAGGAATTCTTAGCTGTCCTTGACAGGAAACACAACTAATGTAATTTGCAGATATATCAAAATCTCATTTTCTGAAGCACACTTTTGCAGCTCGCATAGTACATCCTAAGAAAGGCAATAAGCCATATGGGCCTTAAGAAGGAAGTATTGTTACAAATGCAACTCCTGTCAAAATATATAACAAATTACAACAAAATTATATATAGCAAAAGCATATCAAAAAGAAACTATATGATAGAAGAGTTCTAAGTTAGATTTTATACAAATGAAATCAGGATTCATCTGCCGATACCTAAATATTTAGAATGTAAAGACAGTGACACAATATTCACTAACTTCTGAAATAAGAAATTTTATTCAGTAATCTGTTACTCATAAGGACCAATTGATGGTAATAAAGTGATAAAAATTAAAATGCAAAGTGTTGGCTAGAAAGATTAGCTGTAATAAATATTCCCATTCACCCACCACTATGAATATCCAACTAAAGGTGGGGAAGGTTTGATCACTCTTTTTTCTGATTTATCCCACACATTCACACTGATATCTTTTGGTGCATCCATTCTGGAATTATACTTTCAAGATGTATAATTTTGATATGGAGTGAATAGATGAGGTTGAGTGTCATATTCTGAATGTGAAATCACCAAGTAGGCAAGTTCTCCATTTTCTGATATTGTGTAAATGAGATAGTCTGAAGTTTGGAGTATTTCATGAATTATTTATGATAATAACAGATATCAGGAAAGTCTGTACACTTTAATGAGCCTTCTGCATGAAGACCTGAGAGTAGTAACCTATAGTTATGTTAGATGATAAAAGATGTTATTAGGCAAGAAGCAGATCTGGGGATACCTATTTTTTACAAAATGAGTGAGGGGCTTAAAAAAAGTGAGAAAGTATTTTGTTGTAGTTGAAAGAAATATTACAGTTGAAAAAAATGTACATAATTAGCAAAATGTACATAATTAGCAAAAGAATACAAATGTACATTGTTATGTATTCTCATAACAAATGTATTTTTGCTTCTCTACAAAATTCAAAGAAATACATACTTCATCGTATAAGAAATTCAATAAAAGAAAATAATTGATGTAGTAAAAAGCTCTTACAATGACGGAGGAATGTTAATTAATTTGTGTAGAAACTAAAAAGTCACAATACTATCAGTATTAGGAGTAGTAAAGAGCAGAAGTGGCCCTGTTTGAAAAGGAAGTTAGGAAAAAATGGTCCTGTAAGAAAGTTAGAAAAAATGGAAATATATAAAAAGGAAATTATGTTACTGAAATAAAGATATTGGTAGAAAAATAAAACTCTAAGTAGACAGAGCAGCACAGTGTATAGCAACAGTGGGGTAAAAAGATACAGATTATGATTAAGAAATTATAAAATATTAAAGCTAGAATGAGAAATTTCACAATATACCTAATGAGAATTCCAGAAAAACAGGATAATTAATGCGGGAGAGGCATTATTTGAAATTCTTATTAGAGTATTTTAGAGAACTTTTTAAAAGTACATAAATGCATGGATTGAAAAAAAATCACAAAGACTAAGGAGAAGGATGAGAAGGAAAATAATGCTAGACTTATAATGGTGATATCACATATTCTCAAAGAAAAAACAAAAATTAAAAAAACTGCAATAAATCAAACACATATTACCATAGAGAAACATTTCATATAACCTGGCTGACAGGTAACTTCTTATCATAAATTAGAATAATACATTTAAGGAAAATAATTGTAACTTGGAATTTGATACCTAGTTAAAATGTAATTTATGAAGCATAGCAATGTAGAAGACAGATAGATAGATAGATAGATGATAGGTAGATGAAGAGAGTTCCTTCCACAAAAGTCTTCAATTAAGATAAAATTAAAGGATATTTTTGAACAGAAAACAATAACAACAAATCATCTGAACCCCATAGGCAGAACTGGGATAAAAGAAACAATAATTTTGAACAACCACAAAGATACAACTTTTTGGTAACCTAAGGAGGAAATTAATGAAAAAAATATATACCTATTTTTCTGCTATAGAAACAAGTTGGGTATAACAAAATAAATATAATATGAAACACTGAAAAGAGACATTGTCCCAAGGCAATTTAAAGAGTTTAAACAGTATTGCATCATTTAAAAGGAAATTGAGATATTGAATATAATTTAAAATATTTAGGAAAATTATGGTCATTAGCAGTAGAAATAGAATAGGGCTCAAAACTAGAAAAAGAAAAATCTTTACACAGAAAACTGTTTAGCCCAACATGATAGCAGGGGAGAAAAAAATAGAATAATGAAACTTGATAAAGAAAACTGACTTGTGAATTAAACAAAAACACAAAATAATAGTATATACAGTTACACATAACTATTATGAAGCTTAAGAATTAAAAAAAAAAAAAAAACTGTAGAGGAAGGAAAAGGAAAGGGACTGATGGTATCTACAAAGGATCTTACAACCTTACCTGTAATGTTTTCTACATTGTTTAAAACAACTTTCTTTATTGAGTATAATTCATATACCTCCCTTTCATCCTTTCAAAGTGTACAACTCTGTGGTTTTTAGCATAATCACAGAGTTATGCAACCATCATCACTATTTATTTTTGGAACATTTTTATCACCTCATGAAGAAACCTCATATCCGTTACCAGTCACTTCCCAAATGTCATCTGCCTCCTAGGCCCTGGTAACCACTAATCTGTTTCTGTCTCTAGGGATTTACCATTTGTGGCTATTTCATATAAATGGAATCAAATAAACTGCATCCTTTTATGTCTAACATATTCCACTTAACATTATTTATTCAAGGTTAACTCATGTAAATACAACTGATATTAATATTTCTTAACTTTTGGTGGTAAGTTATTGCTTTTCATCTCAAAATAACATTTTGGAAGAAATAATAGAATATATATTTTAAAAATCTCAAATATAAAAAATTTACACTACATTGTATAGATATTTGTAATATAGATTACATGTTGAATATAAATAGAAATTATATTCTTGAGTATTGAATAAAAATATAAAATTTGATAATAACCAGAATATAAAATTCCAGGGAATGATACAAAATAAAAATGGTTAAAAAACTTGAGCATATCTATTTCTTTATCTTTCATAGGAAAATTTATTTGATACTGTCACTGGAATAACTTATGATTTTAAAAATTAAAAAAATTATATGGTAAATTTAAAATAAATTTTTAGGTGCAAGGAAATAGGTTTCAATATATATTAAGCTGCATTAATGAATGACACATATCTCTGGAAAGAATAATTGGCAAAATGAAGAAAAGAAAAAATTAAAGAAAATCAGTATAACAGAAAATATCAAACTTTTAATTGGACAAGATGAAATACAGTCATCCCTCAGTATCCCAGGGGAATTGGTTCCAGGACTTTCCCTTGGATAACAAAATCAATGGGTGCTCAATTTCCTTATGTAAAATGGCATAGTATTGATACTTGCATACAACCTATGCACATCCTCCAGTCATATACTTCCAGTCATATACTTTAAGTTATCTCTAGATTGCTTATAATACCAAATACAAGGTAAATGTTATATAAGTAGTGTAAATAGAATGTAAATGTTATATAAATAATAGCCAGAACATGGAAAATTCACATTTTGCTTTTTGGAGCTTTCGGGAATTTTTTTAAATATTTTTGATTTGTGGTTGGTTGAATCTCAGACCCATCAGGTATACAGGGCTGACTATATTTCAGTAATCCTGACAATCCGTTTCCATAATGAAATAGAATATGTTGTTTGGGTAAAAACAAAAAACAAATTAAAAATCCACCAAAGCAAAATAAAAATTCCAACCCCAAATCATCAAGTTTAATCTTTGTATGTCCACATGGAACACCAATCATTGTGTGTCCAAAACTTAACTCATAACTGTCTTCCAAAATATGCTCTGTCTTATTTAGTGTGTGGTATCAGCCTTTGACCAGTAATAAACAAGCCATTAGACTCATCCTTGGTGCCATCTTACTGTGTTCTCCTGAGTCAACACATCACCTCACCTAGTCCTCCTTAAAATATCTCAAATATATCTATTTTCCTTGCTCACATTTCCCAACTTTAGGCTCCCACCATCTCTCACCTGGAAGTTCCAGGATGAGTCTCCTTGTTTCTGAGCTTGTTCCACTTAAATTATTTCATCAAAATCTGGTGAATTGAATCAAAATTAATAACTCCGCTTACTACATTAACCTATAATTCTGGTTCTTTATTGATTTTATGTTGGTTCAAGCTGTTAAACTCAACTTGAAACAATTAGTAAAAACTTTTATTTGTTGACATTTTCTGCCCTAATTCTTAAGTGTCTTGTGACACAAATACATATACACACAATTTTGTTTCTTCCTTTCTTTCCTCCCTTTCTCTTTCTCTTTATTCTTTCATTAAGCCCAACTCCTTTACTCACCTCGATGCTTCTTCATATAAGCTGTTACTTTTTAATATTCTAGATTCATCTAGCTAAATTCCATTTGTCTTCCACCACTAAGGTCATACACTCATCCAATTCAGGCACTGATCCACTTTTTCTTTCCTACCAAGTGAATTAAATTCTCAGATCACAGCACATATCCTCCTTTAAGTTCATCCCTGGAGCCAAATTACATAGTTTTGAAGGACAGAGATACTTCTAATTATGCTGTGTATCATTATATCACTTGAGGACTTAAGTAGTGTTTTGGTGTGCTGGACATTCAGTAGCTATTTATCAAAGTTATATCTCAACTTCTATAATTCCTATACTTCACGCACAATTATTATTTCAAATATATTCCATTATCTTTAAAAAATATTTCTCTCATGAGCCCAGTAACTCTCAGTAGATACCATTACCTTTTACTTCACATAGAATTAAACAGATAATAGAATTAAACTCCTAATAGTTCCTATAATCAAACAACTTCTATGGATACCCACTCTTCCTCCCTCCTTCCTATAATGACATTGGCATTTCTTAAATAGTTTTTGTGCTTACTCTCTTCTCCTATGTTTGGTATCATTTCTTATTCAGTCTCCTCAGAGCCAGATCTTTATTTATTGCCTCCTTTCTTATTAATATCCTAAGCTTCTCTCTCTTTCACAACCATAATTTCATCTGAATGACTTAACCCATTTACACAACATCTCGGTTTAGCTTTAGTTCCCACGCAACATCTGTTTTTTTCCCTGATTCTTCCCCTTCACAACCTTTCAGAAAGAACTGCTTACACACATAAGCCTCAATCCTATGCATTTCTTTATTATTCAACCTTCCAGATGTGCCCTCCACTAAAATTTCAATGAGTTTCTGGCAGTAAAAACTAGTAGACATAAAATCTAGCACCTGATCTGTGGGAGAGTGTTACATTGATCTCTCTCTCTGCTGAAATACGCTCCACAAAATTTCTAGGAAAATATACTCACTACTTTCCTCTGGAAGTTCTAATTATCCTCTAAACTTAGCTTCTCCTCTCTGTCTTCTTAGAAATCTTAATGTTTTTCCTAAGCTCTTTTTTTTTTTCTTCTCCTTCTACTCATCTTCAATCTTCTTAAATCCCATGGCTTTATTTACAATCTTTATGCTGACAAGTTGTCAAGTTGACATCTCTGCTACAATAGATGTCAGAGGCTGTTTAAAGGCATACATTAATTTGCTTTTGGCAAACTGTCTTTCCTAAGACAAATTGTTGTTTATATCAATGTGGCTTATATCTAATAGTTCCAGTATTGAAGTCGACCTCTTGGACCTGAAATTTGCCTTTCCCAAGCACATCTCATAGTACTATAAATGGTTTTACCCTACCCAGTTAACAAATCATTTTTTTTGACCCTCTATTTCTCATGTTTTACATTCTATCAATTATGACATCTCTTCAGTTTTAATTTTAAATGTCCATTTATCTATCCATTTCTCTCATCTCTATTATTCATGTACTGGATCAGGAGCAATCATCTTTCGAATGGATTACTGAAAAAGTCATACTAATACCTCTTATCATGATCTACCTCAAAATTCTTCCCAAAATGTTGTAATTACATAGATAAGTTTAGTATGTTTTTCTGGCTACTGTAGTGGATATATGATATCTATATGTTAGTATTATATTGTAATATAGACATGCAAACTTAGAGTAAGAAAATTCAAAACATGGGTTTCAAGGTAATTTAGTTTTCTTATTTCTATTCCTCTCACATCAGGAATTTGACCATGCAGTAATAGCTGTTTCCTAACAATAACATTTTTTTTAAAAAAAGACTTAATAGGAGTATATATTGAATACTTCTAAAAAATGTAAAGTTTTTCCACAGAATATCGTCTGTTTTAACTCAAAGCAAGAAAAAATGTAAAAGGCATATCACAACTTAATCTTAAAAACATGAACTTTGTATTCTATTTTCATAGCAGTTTAGTCTACCTCAACCATTTGGTTTCACTCGTATAAAATGTAGTTATTTGTAAGCAGGACTTCTGAGCATTATTTAACATCTGCATCATTTGGGGTATGATGTTTCTGCTTATGAGCAGAGTGGTTTTGTCTGGGATGTCCTAGATATATAATATCAATAGTACAATCCTGGCAGAAGTCCATCTTAAAAGACATCCCTCCATTTAAAAGTAGACGTGTATCACCCTAAGCACTCTAGTCAGTTGTTGTATTACCAAATTTGCTATCTGTATCTCAAGATGTACATCTCACATGTCGAATTTGATACCAGAAAAATCTTTTAAATCGTAGATATTATAAATTATATAACACTCCCCATGTTTCAAATATAAAATGAAATACAGCTACATTAGGAAGATATAGCTTTAAAAACCATGATTTTATAAAATTCAGGTTTACAAATTTGAATAAAGGGGTAGAAGTTCAGAGGAATATTTAATAATGGGTGAGTTATTTGTATTAGAGCAAAGTTTACAAACATGATACAATAAGGAGAAAGAATGTTATATAAGTATACACATTACATATAACATGTTTTCTTTTCCAGGTGGTAGAATTAGATTATATTCCTTATGGGATATTTTGCATAAAAATGATAATGTGCGTCAACAAATACGAACACACATATTTTTGTAAGAATGCCCATTCTTATATTTAAAAATCTCTTTAGAAGTTCACGCTGCTTTGACAACCTTCAAAAAATCCATATCCTGAGAGCTGTTCCAGCAATGAAGAAACCTTTCAGCATGGGGCTATTATCTTGGCTGGCACTGCTGATAGCTCTGCTTGCAATAAAAAGCCACTGCTGGGAAAAAAACATGTCGTGGTCTTGAGGCTTAAATCTCACTGGCAAACAGAAACCTATTTTGTGTGAAAGCACTAGGAGAAAAGATTCCAGGCAGTGGGTAGAAAATGTCTTGCCTTCACACAACTACATTTACAGAGAGAACATAGAAACCTATAGTATATTGTGCTTCCTTTGCTGCATGTCTGGATCAAGAATCCTAACAATCCCCATGGCAGTATACCTTTAGTAGATTGACGATATTACCATTTGAATATTCTGACAAAATCTGGCTACTTCTGAGATCCACCCACAAACTATGCAGCACTCTTTGCTGTTGATTAATGGCATACATTCTTATTAAGAGTTGTAAAGGAAGAAATTGAAAAGAATGTCAAATGATTCATCATCATATTATCAGCCAGGTGTCTATCACTTATGTTCAAGGGCACTATTTTTGTCTCCTAACATTTGAAACTTTTAAAAGACAGCTGAAATTTTGCTCCCCTGTATAAAATCATCTAAAAAAATGACTTGTCATGTACTATCATCTATTCATTCTCTCTGACCCTTTTAATAAACCCATCAATATTTATTGAGCACATATTTTGGGTCTAGTTCTGATCTAGAAACCATTAGAGACTCATAATAAGCATAATACTGTGTTCCTGATTTGAAGAGCTTAAATCTAATAATAAAGACAATATGAGTCATCAAGCAATAGAAGATAATATATAAATGCTAAGCACTGGAATGTTTAAAATAGATACATCTTAGAATATAGGAGAGAAACATCAAGGATGACTGGAATAATAAGTTGAAGTAGTCAGTGATGGAGGGAAATGTGAGCCTGCACTTAAATAATGGATATAACATAAATTATCATAAGCATAGATATTTTAAGATAAGAGAACATGAAAGGTAAAGAGGTTAACATAAACTTGGAATATAATTAACTACTTATTGGGTGACTACTATGTGCAGGTTCCAAGATACAATACAAAGAGGCCCAGGCCCTATGTATTGACAACCTAGTGGAAAAAATTGTCTCAGTATAATAGACATTATAGTTCTCTGATTACAGTAAGTAAAATGCACTATAAAACACACTGTATGGGAATTAACAGAGTGAGAAAGAAAAGAAAAGCCTCCAAGAGAGTAAGACACAAGATATAAGTTTTATACAGGATGAATAAGTGTTTCCTGGAAAAAATCCTAGGGGTCAGTCAGTTCTAGGCAGTAAACACAATTGCAAATGTAGCAGGATATGCCAGAGTGTGAGACATAAAGGCATCACAACAAAGCAAGACTGGGTCCTTGGGTGTTTCGGGTGTTGAAGTAACGGAGTACTTACTAAAGGTTAAGAGCTAGTGACCAGGTGATAAGATTACTTAATGTCATCCCAAAGTATTTGAATTTTAATTTGAACACACTTGAGAGTCCTTGAAGGATTTTTATGAGAGAAGTGATATTTTCACTTTGAAGACAAATAATTCATCTTAACTTTTGCATCTCTATCTTGAGCATTCTTTTCTCATACTCCCTTCAGGAATATTCTCAAATATATACGGATATCAACTTGGCATTGTAAAGCTATTCTTTGATTATGACTGGGAACACTTAATACAAAATGAGAAGGAAGGAGGGATCTCAAACTTTTCTTTGGAAAGGTAATAACCAATTAGAAGGAGTGTTATGTGGAAGGAATATTGAATATTTAAGATGAGGTTGGATAGAGATGATATATTTTCCTGTAGATTATGAAAAAAGTGTAAAATATGGCATAAAATAAGATGGAGATGAAGATTTAGAATTGTCATTTTTTCACATATTTTACTATAGCCTGCCCAATTCACAAGTTCATTATTAAAATAAGTCAATTAGCAAATAATCCCATAGGAATCTTTTTTCACCCTGTGTGTAAACTTTCTTCAAAGAAAGCCCATTTGGGTAGCATGTCTAAATCAGTACTGTATTTTCTTTAACAAGAAATTATTCCAGAAAACAATTAGCACTTAATTTGGTGCAGGTGTTAGCATTTCTGTAATGTTGACAGTGATTCACAGTGCTTAACACACCTTTTTTGAGAGAAAGTTTAGGTTCACCATCAGTAAGTTTAGTTTTGGTATTTCTCTGAAAATATTATTTGTATTTCAACAATTCTGACATTGACATTTCAGCCCATAATTTCCCTGCAGTTCTGAAGCAATGGGAATAGAAAGCTGAGGAAAAAGTGGATGCAAACAATATGAAAATCTCTGCTAACTAGGCACCCACTTATTCCTCAGAGTAACTTCTGGAAACTCAGATAAAGCTGGTGAAAAATATAGGGCACATGTCCATATTGCTTCAGGGAAATAAAAAGATTTGGCAAAAGAATACACTGATGCAAATAATATGTAAATTAGTATTGGTTTTTCACATACTTTGTACTTAATAGCTGAGACAAGAAATTGAAACAGGAGAGTGTAGAAATACAAATTTAATGTCAAGATAACTGCAGAGGAAAACAAAATAACAGAGGGTTTTGTGTACGTATGCTCTTCCTGCAAGATCCAGACTGCCAATATTGAGATTCATGGGCTAGTTAGCTGTGTAAATAACAAATGTGTTTTGCTGTGATAATATCTTTATAATTAAGCATACTAATATATAGTATTAAATCTATTGTCATTCCTTCCTTCTCATCAGAAAAGACAATGGAAAATTATTCATTGCCTTTACTTATTAGGAATTATTATGATTTATATAAAAATACTTTAAAAGTTTATTTGAAAATACTTTTATTTAGTAGATTGTTTAGTAAATAAAAGAGTCAAATAAAAAGGTATATTGGTCTTTACATATAGATAGATATTTAGAAATAGTGCATGATTAAGTTAAAATTATTTCAGAATGGTGACATAATTGCTTCTATATTATTCTTAAACAATTTAACAAAAACATTAGTCATCTCACAATTAGTAAGAAAATATATCTTAATGAATTATTCCTAAAGTTGAATACTAATTTCTATTTAAAATGACTGATAAAATATTTTTTAAATGTTTGAATAATTAAGAACATGTTTTAGGGAACATAAATAAGACAAATAAATTGATATAAAAATCTTAACCTCATATAGCAAAAGTACCTGTGATAGATCATAGAGTAAGATACTTTTAACCACCACAGAGATTTACCATCTATAATTCCCATATATTTAAGATGATATATAAAGGTCTTTTTTTTCCTTTGTTTTATAGAATTCAATTCATTCACACTGAAAAAATTTTTTCATTTGAGAGTAAACATCTCCCTCTTCTGGAAATTTTATTAAATTCAGGAATCTAAAGATTTTATTCAAAAAACTAAATTTTAGTTCACAATGTAGATATATGTGAAAACTTATCAATATGTTTTAAATATAGCTCATTAAGGCTATGAAATTCTATACAATGTAGATTCAATTCATTTTCTCTTTTTTTGGCCCATTACTTATAACTTTACTCTTTTAATTAGGAATATTTAAACTGAGCTGTTAAAACAATATTTGTGTGTGTATATTTTAAATTTAGTTCACTTTCATGGTCTTTATTATGTTCTCTTTAAGTTTTCCTTAGGTTATATTTATTTAAATAACGCTCATCCATTTCCATAGTACTTTTTCTTTTCTTCCAGTTTTACTGAGATATAATTGACATACAGAACTGTATAAGTTTAAGATGTATAGCATAATGATTTGACTTACATACGTCATGAAATGATTACCACAACAAGTTTAGCAAACATGCATTACTTCATATAGATAAAAAATTAAAGAAATAGAAAAAATTGTTTTCCTTGTGACAAGAACTTTCAGGATTTACTATCTTAACAACTTTTATATATAACATACAGCAGTGTTAATTACATTTATTATGTTGTAAATTACATCCCTAGTACATTACATGCCACAGTCTAAGTTTTTCACAATTTTTGGAAGAATTTTTTCTTCCTTAACCAAAACTACATGTGTTAACATTGATTAATAAAGCTTTTAAAAGTGAAAATCTACAAAATCATCCTTAGAAGCCTTAAAATGTATTTCTGATACATACAAGATTTAGGTCAATTTATTTGTTAGTAAAATTCCAAATAAAGATTAAAAAATTTTCAGTCATTTTAGAAACAATTTTGGTTGCTCCTATATCATAATGCCCTGTGATGATCTGAATTAAAATCATAGGTTTTGTAAAAATATGAATATATATTCTTAATCTATAAAACACAGGCATATAAACATGAGAATAAAGGTTATCCAAAGTGATACAAATGTTCTAAATGTTATAGAAAGTTAAAGGTACCTTTTATATTCATAAACAGAAGTGAAATAAGACCTATTTGATTTTTTTTTAGGAAATTTGTTTTGGAAACTTTTAAAATTATTTCTAGTAATTCTTTATATCCCTTGATATTACCTAAAGTAGACAGTCACTTTTCTTCAATTTATAAAAATAACTAAACTAATAAACTACAGGATAGTCATCACATATTACAATTAAGAGTGATTCCATGGCAACAGCAGAAGTGGTCACACATAGTAGTAACTCAGAATTGCTTGTGCTCTTAAGTTCTCACTCAAAAGCTATGGGGCTCACCTACCTTTGAAGCCATTTTAGCAGTAGGTAGACATTGGGTGTCTTTTTTTCCTGTTTTGTCAAAGTTTGAATCACTAGTCTATAACAAATAGCATTGAGAAATAGTAATAAATGAAGCAAGAGTGTTAATCATGTTCTAGAAGAAGTGTTTATCTGCCTTTTGATCCAAGCCTCTCAACTAATTCCTGGTGCCAATTTATGCCTATCAATCAGATTGACCTCCTGAGTAAAGAAATAAATGTTTACGGGAAATGTGAGTTAAGTCTCCTCTCACAGTTGCATTACAAAATGAAAGTGCAGCAGATAAATACAGGTATAAACACTACAGTTGTATTACAGAATGAAAGTGCAGCTGAGAAGTACAGGTATAAACCCTGAACAGACACATTAAAATAGTCTTTGCCATAGAAAAAGTTTTGGGGAAACAGGACACCAATAGTAGAATGAAAATGTTTCATCATCCAGCTTACCAGGAACAAAGTCATCAAGTAGTCAATGTATATTGGAGCAGAGTATTTGATTGGCTTTTTAATATTAGTATCACCTGCCAAATGATATTCATATGTTGGCATGCAGACATGAGCAGACAACTTTCTTCAGGACAGAATTCTGTAATACTCTTGTTGAAGAAATCCACAATGTTAACTGTGATCCATTTGCTGGTTCCCTCTCTCTTCCCCAACATAGGAGCTTGTCTCAGATTCTGATTTCCTAGTGCTCTCTCTGCAGTTTTTAAAGAGCTCATAATGAAAAACTTCAGGGATATACTTCTTTGAATGTTTAAAAAGATCACTGTTAAAGAAGAACTCATCTCTCTTTAGAAGGGACGAGAGGAGCAAACTATTCTCAATGACCAGTGGAATCCCACTTGTCAACTACTTCCCTCTGGGGTCCATCTGGTACAGGCTGCTGTGGCCTGCTCCCTGCCTCACCAACTCTAAATGCAGAACCAGCCACATTTTACCAGGTTCACTCTGATTTTAATATAAAATATCTCATATGTAAAAATATATGTGATACATAATGACAAAAGAATAGAGCAAATGTCTCAATACTCATGACCCAAGAAATAAAACATTACCATCTTTGAATCTTCCTGTGTGTTTCCCTTTCTAATTAGTTCTCTACCTGCTGGTGGTAAATGCTTTCTGTTTTAGAGTGTTATAAGATATTTTGAGTGTATATCCATTTTAAAGCATATTTTTGCTAATATAAAATTCTACTTTCATAATTTATCTTCTTTAACCACAATTTGAAGGTGTCACTTTCTTTTGGCTTCTATTGTTCCTATAAAATCACTTGTTATTCTTGTTCTTATTTTTTTTAAAAGCTCTTTCTTTGACTGCTTTTAATATTTTCTCTTCATCTTTGACTTTCATTAGTTTTACTATGATGCAGGCATAGGAATAATTCCCTTTATATTTTTCTTGCTTGTTATATAAAGTGCTTCTTGAGTCTGTAACTTGATATCTTCTTCAGTTTTTAGCTGTTACATATTGCTTTTGTACTTTTCTCCTACATCCATCTCACTCTCATTCATTTCTTGGAGTCCAATTATCCATTTATTAGATCTTTCAACTGTATGTCACATGTTTTTTATGATCCTTCCTTAATCTTCTATCCTGTTGTCTTTTTGTAATCGTTTTTCCTTTTTTGGCTTATCTCTTAATTATCTAATTCCTTCTTTATATATGTACAATCTATTGCTAAATACAAACTTGGAGTTTTGTTACTAAATTTAATCACTTCTAAAATTTGCTTATGATTATTTTTTGTTTCCACTTATCTATTATAATTATCTACCATAATATTTTATTCTTTGTTCATATTAAATGCTGACTTAAAAAAATTTTTATCTGTGAACTCCAGTATCTGGATATCTTTTGGTTCTGCTTCTATTGTCATCTTTTTTCCTCTTGTTTGATGAAATCTGTGATATTAATACTAGATTTTTAAAATACTGGATGTGAACATTATTCATGAAAACTCTTAGGTATAAAGTAAGGCTATGGATATTGTTATCCTGTTGCAGTGAAGGTTCACCTTACAGCCATTAGGCTAGTGGCAAATCACCTGTTACAACCAGGGACTAAGAAGACTCACTTTTATGTTTCAAGCTTTGTGGTGGTTCATCTATATCCAGTTCAGCCTCACTCCTAAGGTGTATCTTTTGGGTGAAAGATTTGAGTGCTTAACAACTTCTTTTTTTGTTGGTTATCCCTGAATTTTAATGTTTGTCTTTCCAGCCAAATGTCACTTCTGAAAATGGGATAATGATATAGAAAAAGAGCCTTACAGCTATTGCTGTCACTTATATTTATGTATCTATAATTTCCTCAAGTGGGAAAATGACCTCAAATATCAGCCTTATCTTGTTTTTTCCTCTACCAGACTGTGACCCAACATTTTAGTATCGCCATTATTGCTATGAGGTTTATTAAAAGTGGTTTTGTTTTTTTTTTTTATCCTATCTAGTCATGCTAAGTGAGAGAGTTCATCCAAAACAAGATTTTCAGCAATTGAAAGAGCAGACCTTTTTCTTTTGAATTTTGATGGAAAAAATTCTGGTTTTCATTTTCAGAATTTGTAGTGGTTTTTTTTTTTTTTTTCAAACTCCCCTTGTCATTTTTGATAATCTCATACTGTTTCTCATTTTCCTCTACCAGCTTTTATTTCATTAAAGCCTTATTTAAAAATAACTTCCTATTCTATATGTTACAATTCCAACATCCAAAGTCTAGTCTTTCAAGCCCTCGTATCTAATACGTTGTGTTTTTTCAGATTCTTATCTATGATTGCTTATTTTCTTATATATCAGTTGAGGTATGATTGTGAAGTCATACTAAGCATATTTTAATGTGCAAGAATCATGGAAAGTTCTGAAATGAGGATATCTTTCACCAGTGTCAATGCGTGGTACTAGTTGTATTTATTCAAATATATTTTTAAATTTTTATTTCATTTAAAAAGTATTAGTCTAGGAAGTTCCTAAATATGTGAGTATTACAAGTCCAAAATTATTTCAAATAATAGTAAAAGCTCAAGGCTACAAAATCTGGGAGCCATTTACCTTATCTGAAGTCAGGGAATACATTGCTTTGATGGTTGCTTTACTAAGATTAATTCCTCCACATGTCTGTTAATCTCACAAACCTTCATTATTAAATTGTGTCCCTGAGTAAGCATTTGCTTCAGTGTTTCAATGTATCTACTTCTGCAGTTTCATTTCAGTCAGAAGCATATAAAATTGTTTACTTTCATTTGTCTGTCATCTGGGTATTTTGTGATAGTGGAGAACATTTCATAATACCAGAATTGCTATATTGCTGGGAGAGAAGTACACTTATTTTTGTTTTGAAAAGGTAACTTTAGTCTCTATAAGGAAGATGAATTGTGCAAGAGTTGAAGCAAGGAAAGAAGTTGGGTAGCTATTGCAACAGCCTAGGTTCTTACCTGATGTTGATAGCTTAGACTAGCATGATAGAAAAGGAGATGGAGAAAATTTAATGGATATATACTGGATATATTTATGACTATGGAATGGTCTTAACAAGAAAAATGAGAAAAAGAGAGAAACGATCTTCTTGGGTTTTGGTTTCAACAACTACATAGATGGTGGTACAACATTTTTAAGAATGAGAATCCAGATATAGTCAAAGAGTTTGGGGGAGCAGATACACATGAGACCCAAAACACATTGTGGCAACCTCTTCAGTATATTGTGGACTGAAAAGATTCCAATTTAGTGTATGCGCTAGACCACAGGTCACCTAATCTTTGAATACAAGCAAGCATGCAACATTCACCTTCTACTGGGGCTTCTGTGATCAAATCTAGCTCAGGGATTTGATATTAAGAAACAAACACATCTAATAAATTAATAGAATTATTAAGCATCATTAATTAAGGATTAAAAATTTAATCTATAATCCTAATAGCGCATAGGATGTTGCAAACTTAAATTTATGAGAATTTAATTTCTATATTATGTGCAAACTGAAACATTCAGCTAAACTTTGTTAACACATGAGTGTATATTTCTTTAATACAAACAGCAGCAGAAAAAAATATATAATATTTTCAAAATATATTTGTGTTTTATAGCTAAATACAATTGTTACTGTTTTTAATTAGATGTAGACTGTAAGAGTGATGAATACATATTAAACACATATACAAATAAAATAGGGCAACACTGATTTGCAATAAGACCTTTACTTTCTTGGCTTGTGGTCTTATGCAAAGGTTATAAGACATGAGGACCAGAAAGCTTATTTTTTGTCTGAAATCAGCCACATATTCAGCAGATGCACCTCCATGTGAAGTAAAGAATTGATGGCGTTAAAAAAACAATTCTTGCATCCTTCTAAATTTGACTTGAATTTGACTGTGTGCCTGCTGTATTATATTTAATAAATATCTCCAAGGTCTGAATCACTCTGACATTAAAAAGTAGTAAAAACAAAGTTAACTTTGTAGTCAGTAATAAAAAGACTAAATTAGACTAATACTAGACAGTAAACAAGACTAATTTACTAAGTATATGTTATTTGAACTATATTTTTAAATATTCTATTGAGATAACTATAGGAAATTATTTGTATAATCTAAATTACTTCATACATGTAAATTATGGTGTTTATTATTTTCAAAAAGTGGAAATTTTAATTATTTTAAAAGCAAACCTATTGATTTAAGAAAAATTCTAAAAATGAAGGTAGAGGTAAAAACTTTTTCAGTCCTCCCAAGTAACTGTATCTTCTTGCATTTATAGAGTATGATTTGAAAAATATGTCCATACTATTTTATTAAAGTGGATAGACTCTGATAGTCAGTTGCTAAGTATGCCCAGCAATACCCTTAATCAAAATATTCTGTATGGGACACATACATCAGAGGCAGCCAATACCATGCAAAGGAGACAAGACAAGAAACTTTATCTAACAAGGACTATTAGATACTTACTGATGCCAGATAATTGAGGGTAGTCTTTAAAGATGTGAGGGATAAGGTGGAAGATAGATCTGTGGCAGGAACCTAGAATGGAATTAGACAATAAATTGGAATAGAGAGAATTATACAGTAAACAGGCATTCAGTGCATATGTGCTGAAAAAATGACTGACCCAGACAATGAAGTAACGTTACTACATAATGTATAGATAAATTATATGAGACAAAATATTTTAGTTAGCACATTCCACATGCATTCATACTGACTCAGGCCTTAGAGAAATGACTTATTTCTCTCAAAGAATTACTACGCTCTGCAGTTTTCTGAAATTATTTTGTAAATTTCTAGAAATCGGGATATTTTTCAACAATAAACCTAATAACGTAATATTCCTCAAAAATACACTTATGTTTATATATATATCTGTATGCTATTATTTTAAATGTCAAATTTGAAAATTAAGGTCATTATTATTCAAAAGAGATGCTAAGTTTGTTGAACAGTGGATAAAAAGATACATGAGAGGTTAGAGATTCTTTGTAATAATTATTCTTTGAACCATAAGCATAACACAATTTAAGATTTAAATTATCCTTTACTATATGGGTAATCATTTCTCATGAGGCTATAAATCACTTCCAAACAATCTAACACTTTTATTGACATTCAAGAGGCTACACAGATATTTTACAGTCTGTCTTAGGTCATTCAGTGACAATGCTTGTCAATGGCAGAATGGAAACTTTTTCCTAATTTTCAAACTTATTTTATATGTATTTTTATAATAGTAACCAAAGAATATCAAGATATACGGACAGCTAAATAATCTGTAGAAATAGATCAGGTGAAAAACTGGCAATATAAGAGTGCAGTCAAAATAGATTGCACTAAATTCATGAAATTTTCAACAGTATAATCTGAGTATTTGTTGAGCATTATTTTGAAAATCTTTCCAATAAAGTATAGAGATAATATATTGTGAAATAGATTTACCATTACATTACTATTAAATAATAGCTTATAGCTATGTATTTTAATTCTGAAATAATTTTAATATATTTTTTAAAAAATCTAATATTCTTACATCTTTCTTCATAATATTACCACATTTATATATCTCTATCATTTAGTGAGCTTGTAGGGACATCCTGTATAGTTAATGATTCTCAAGACTCTTTTATCTCTGACTAGGTTGAGATAAATGAATTGATGGCTTTATAGATTTTACAATGACTGGTTTCAATAAACTCTGCCTCAAGTTTCTGATTATCAGCACACCTGCAATCAGAACATGATTTACTGAAATTTTACTTTTTACAATACTTAAATAAGTTTAATATATGTAGAACAATACAAGGACATTTGCAAACATATTTATGATTGCCACTTATCGAAGTCTATAACATTTCGTAACAAAGTTAAATGGCTTTATCTGTCAGAAAGAAGGAAAAATGATTTCCCTATTTCAAGTTTGAAAATAGCATCTTATGAGGCAAAGCACAAGTACTTTGAAACAGTTTGAAGGAAGTTTTAATTTGTATGGGAAATAAGCATTCTATTTTTGTGGTTTGTCATTTTTATACTTAAATCATGAATCCTGATAATACCAATAGCTGTTTCCTATTTAATAAAGTACTTCACTAAAAGTACTAAAAAGACTTTTGTTTTCTCAAGGTGAAAGAGGCTAATTGATTTTTTTTCTTTTTTCTGCTTTTGAAATAAAAAAAAAAAAATTAAGCAAATAAAGAACCAATAAAGAAGCAGATTCTGCCTCTAATGAGAAAAAATAGTGGAAAAAAATAAAGCTACAAGAAAAAGTGTCTCCAGTCATGAAGTGGGACTGTTGTAGTATATGTTCTGCTTATAGGATAACATCAACAAAATCTACACATGGAGTCACTAGGAAATAAGCTGATGTTCAGAAAATTTTCATATTTCGTGATCACAACTTGTATTAATCCAAATAGCTAAGGAAAATTGTAGCATGCTTCTACTGAAAACACTAGATAGAAAGATTTTTGTTCTGTTTTGTCTTGTTTTGTTTGTTTTTTAATCTCCTTGTAATACACTGGTAAATTTTCCTGCTATCAATGTCCAGAAAATAATTTTAATTAGAACAACTTAATGGCTAGTAGGAGCACATTATTTACAGTATACAACACAAATGAGTTGGAGACATGCTTTCTAGTACTGGAAGAACCCAATCAGAATAACATTTGCCCAAGAGAAAGTTGTTTGCAGACTTTGTTAGGAAACCCCTTCTGCAGATCATAGTAAGACATGGACACACTTATTGACAAATAATTCTGAGTGGAGATGGTTGCAATGAAGGATACTGACTTTGTTTAGGTGGGCTCACTTTGTTCTGTGCTCTCAAAGAAATTATCACCACAGGTCACATTTGATCTTTCAGATTGCAGTTACTTAGGAGATGTTTGTGTCTCAGGTTAAAACAGGATTTCTTTAATGTCACAGACTTAGTTTTATTCATCTTTACGTCTTTATCACCTAAAACATTGTATATCAGAGTTTTAGAGACCAAAAGGTTTAACCAATTTACCCCATCTTTATCTCATTGTTAAAAATCATACATAAGTGAAGTGCAATTATGAAGATAAAAAATATGAGATTACTCCATACATAAGTAGACAGAATCTAATGGCATGCCCTAATTTACACTTCTGGTCTTGAAGGAAACTCCACAATACTAGATTGTTGTAGTACCTCCAAGATGAACCCCCCAAACTGAAATCCATAATCTAAACAACACAGTAATGTTAAATTCAGTGACTTTGGGAGCAGATCTTTTAAACCATAAAAACATTCCAAAGTTAGTGGTATAGTGATCCAGTTCTGACCAGAGGCTTCTTCCTGCTGGCAGTGCCTCCAGGGTGTGTGTTCATCTGGGTGGCTACAGTTCCACATGATAAGGTCCGCCCTGGCCCTGGGATGAAATATTTTCCATTTTGGACCCAGTGAACAAATCCAATGATGCTCTCCACACAAGGTTCTCTTTTTCACAGTGGTGGACCCATTCAACCATGAGACCACCAGAGCCTCAATGCCTGACCCCCATATCAATACTGTTCAACTTCCTACTGTCTGGTAACCCACCTAAGTGCATCTAGCCATAGGATGTCATATAATAATACAGATCTTATTTTTTTTTTTTAAAGTGTAGACAGTATACAGTATAGGCCAAAATCCATGTTCTATATGTTCAAGAATATAAGGTTATCTTGATAACTGTGTATAACATAACAGTGTTATGCTTTACATAAGGAACTGTACTTATAATATTATAAAGAAATACTTGAGGTAGACATAAAGCAGAGAGAAATTCTCTACGAAGCCTAATCAACTGATCTCATGACTTAGCTTCTTTTATAAATCCAATTCCATTTTATCTCTTTTTTTGAAACATCATGCATCCTATATCTTCTGTAACTTTACTCATTTGTCTACCCCATTATGAAACAAATTTTAACCACCACTATGCTCATCCAAGCCATATAGACCTCTTGAGGTATTCTACACATAATTATTTAATCATGCAGCATGCATCAAAAAAATTAAACTAAGCATAATCTCAATTTCAGTGGGTTACATTTCAGTTTCCCAGAAATCCAGGACTGTAAATATCATCCAGTCCTCAACAATATTTTAAATTATTTGCCAAGTTTTGCTTATATTTCACATTAGCACATACTGTTTATCTTATTACTTATTTAGCATAATTTTTCCAGTTTCCACAATGTTTGCCATGAGAAGAGAGGTTATTACCTAAATTATTTTGTGTTCCTCAACTGGAAATCTCATCAAATAGCTTGCTGTTTATATTTACTATGTTAGTCAGGCAGGCCATAATCTGTGTTAATTCTATTGAAGTTGTTTTAATTAGACAAAAATATTATATAAATACTGAGAGAAAGGAAATATGATTTACTGAGACATTAACTTAAAATTGAAGCAGGGCTTCCCTGGTGGTGCAGTGGTTGAGAATCTGCCTGCTAATGCAGGAGACACAGGTTCAAGCCCTGGTCTGGGAAGATCCCACATGCCGCGGAGCAACTAGGCCCGTGAGCCACAACTACTGAGCCTGCGCGTCTGGAGCCTGTGCTCCACAACAAGAGAGGCCACGACAGTGAAAGGCCTGCGCACCGCGATGAAGAGTGTCCCCCACTTGCCACAACTAGAGAAAGCCCTTGCACAGAGATGAAGACCCAACACAGCCATAAATAAATAAATTAAAAAAAAAAAAATTGAAGTAAATATTTTTAGAGAAGGATTATATGTGTAAACCATTCTTTTATCTTTAATTCAGTTTCTTTTATTTATATTTTAATGCTTTTAGATAAAAGACAGGACAAAATAGTAATTTTTCAATAATTGTTGGAAATAATCTACTGGGCAACATAAAAGCAAATATAGAAAAATTAATTCATTATGCAAAATTAGCCTCTCAATCTTAGATTGTATGACTTTTCTAGGTCTCAGATACCTCGCTTCAAAAAGTGAAGGAGGTAATACATTTCTAAAGTCAAAGCCATGTCTAATGTGTAAAGAGCCAACATGTAAAGTTTTATTCCTTTTTAATTGTTCATTTCTGATAACCTCACTCTATTTGAGGGACTATAATAATTCCTTGGGAGAAAAAAATTGTATTTTGATAGATTAATTCAAAATTATATTAAAAATATTAGCAATAGGTATTATAGAATATTTACAAGGATTTGGAAAATATATCATTATTAAGATATTGCAATTAAGATTGATTAATTTAGCTGTGAGAATAAATAGCTATGAAAACACGAGGATGCTCCCTCAAAACAGGAAGGTTGTGTATCTTAGAGCATGATTATGATTTTGATAAACAGATTGTTCCAGAGTATTGATAATTTCCTAAAACAATTTTATCTTCTGTATAAATCAGAATGAATACATTAAGGTAATGTTGAGAGGCAATACTATTTAATGTTTGAAAATAAATCAATAGGAAACAATATTTCTTTACATTCTCTTAAAATTTGTACCTGTACAAAGGATCTTTGTGCCTCTATATTTGTGTTTTTCCTATTAAGATTGCATAGCAATTATTAGTGTGTGTTTATATTTCTGTGTGTGTATTTGTGCCTTTTTGCATAGCAATTATTAGTGTGTGTTTATATTTCTGTGTGTGTATTTGTGTGTTGGATTTTTACTTATTCTGACAACCTCACTTATTGAAAAAGTTCTGTCTATAAAATTTTGGACTGTATATTAGCTCTTTATATATTATTTATTCATTTATTAATAAATTTATTTTTGCAGAATTTCATTGAGTTCACGAGGTGTTCTTAAATTCTCCTTTTTTACTCTGCTAGTATTAAATTTTAACTGTCCTCTCACTAGAGAGAATAATTTGTTATACTATGTGTGGTATACATTTATACACACACACACACACACACACAAACACATACCGGAAGGACTATATAATAGGATAATTTGGCTTTCAAAATATTTGAATATTTGATTCAGTTAGTCAGTGAATGTTAGTGCCCAAATGGAAACAGATATTTTAAAATCCAAGTTTTAGCTGTATAGCAAAACAGAGGATATAGTTTCATATTTGTACCTTTCAACAACACTGTAATTTTAATGTATTTGTAATACCATATTTGAAAATGTTATGTTGTTAGTATAAAAATTCATATGAATAAACGTTTTAATTCTATCACAAACGTTAAGGGAAAAATAGGGTATTTTATCTTACTGATACTTCACACTATGTAGTAAAATACTGTTAATGAAAATATCACAGATAATAGCTGTTATACTCTATGCATATGACCTTTTACTTAATGGAGTAAGTAATTGAAAAAAAATTGTTTAATATCAAAGGAATGAGACCCTTTATTTTCAGTTTTCCAAAGACTGAAGCCGAATCATCATAATCCTTGATGATTTTTGGTTTTCTTTCATTCATTGAAAGAAGCCACAAGTTTGAAGTAACTATATATTTTAAACCACTATAGCTAAATAAAAATAAACTATTGGCATATTATTTTTTAGGATTAATACATGCCATATGGCTCATTGTAGTTAAAATAACTGTGTTGAAACTAATGTAAACTTTTCTTTTTCATCTTATTATACTATATAGGCAAAAGCCTCAATTTTAGCAAAATTCATTGAATATAAATACATAGGAAATACATTAATTCTATGTTTTTTGCAGCAATTTCAGTGAAAGTTTGAACCCAGGAGAAACGTATGAATGAATTGAATATGTAGTGATATGCTGTCTGTAACACTTGAGCCCTTGAAGTATGGAAACTCAAGAAAAAATTCAGTATTCTTCTATTTCCATTTCATCAGTATAAGAAAATTCTGAAGTAGTCACAAACCAGTATGTGTGTTAAATAGATTACCTTGCACACAAGTGTTTGATTATTTTCTTAACCAACTTCTAAATTTATTTCCATTATTTAATTACTTAATTGATCTCACACACGTACACACACACACACACACACACACACACACACACATAACTTTATGTCAAACATGCAGCCTATCAAAATACAAATAGGATCTGCTGTAGACTGAGGTTTGTGACCCTCAAAATTCTTGGGTCATGAAGATGGAACTCTTATGAATGGCATTAGTACCCTTATAAAAGAGACCCCAGAGAGGTCCTTCATTCCTTTGGCCATGTGAGGATACAGGGAGAAGATAGCCATCTGTCTAGCAGGCTCTCACCAGACACCAGATCTGCCAATGCCTTAAGTTTGGGCTTCCCAGCCTCAAGAACAGTGAGCAATAAATTTTTGTTTATTGCCACCACTTTGCCAGCACAGGGTCTCATTATGTACACATTCTATTCCAAAATTTCACACATAGGTTAGAATACAAGCTTAAAAGTATAAGAAGATTGCAAAGCCTTGTAAGGAAAAATAGAAGTATAGCAGGGTATGGTTTTTCTTCCTATCTCAACAAAAGGTGAAAAAAGGTGAAAGAAGGCAAATGAGAAAGAAAATTTGAGGATTTTTTTTTTTTGATCCCTCTGACAGAGATTATTTTCTTTAAAATGCTAAATCCTTTTTGATATTGAGAAGTAAGATTTTAGAGATTGACATGTCATTTCAAGATGCTAAACAGAAATAGCACCTGTCAGATTTCATTTCTAAAGTGGTTATACTTTACTCAGCAGTTGAGAATAGGTCTCTATGTTCTAACTTTCTAATTACCTTGTGACAGTATTTTACTCAAATATTTGAAAATTTAAGGAAACAAAAAAATAAACTGTGTTAATTAACAACACATTAATTCTAGTGTTTTGACTGCTTTTGTCATTAGAATAACACTTTCTGCATGGTACACAAAGGATTAGCTTAAAAGATTAAATTAACATTAAAGTCAGGCTCATAAAAGACATTTCTGATAAAATGAAACTGAATATTTATGTAGTAAAGCACACAAAAGGAAGAAAAACTAAGACTCAGTTTTAAATGCATTTAAAAATACACTCATCAAATTTTATAATAAAATTAAAAATCAATTGCCATTATCAGAGAATTAGGAGATTACTTAACTTGATCTATTAATTAATTAAACTTTGCTAGTTATCAATAACATTTATGACCATAGTTGCAACCACATGTTATGTGAGGACATTTGAGAACTTGGCATTGTCACCAAGACCAGATAAGTAATGCCAGGAATCATTTTAATCCAAGCAGAGCAGTGAAAGGAAGGAAATGCTATTACTGCTGTTGCTGATAAAAATTTCTTTTCTAAGCATTTCCCTGTTTTGACTGTCTTGTAAAAAACTTACCTGCTTATAAATAAGTATAATTTAATATTTTCCTGAGATTTATTGGGAAAATTTGTATTTTTTAACAGTAGGTGTGAGGTATGGTAGAGTCTAATATTTGGCTACTTTAAAATGAGCAAATATTTGTAACTAATTGTATATAGTATTAAACCAAATTAATATAATTTGCTTTTCAGAAGTAATCTTTTAAGTCACTCCATCACTCTACTAAAATACTGAACTGAGCAAATATCCAGTGTTCTGTTTTGATTCAGTCAGTTGTCACAATGGATTTTATCTCTAACACAGAGAACTCTGGAAAGTTTTTAACTTTTATCTATGAGTTATTTCCATTATACATTATCTGACCTTGATTCTTTACTGCTATAGTGATACATTTAGAATTACCCAGCCAACTGAAACAAACAGAAAGCAAACAAAATGCAGTTTGTAAAAATATTTTAAGTATAACATTTATTGGGAGAAACCGAAGAATAATTTTGATCATGAAGAGAGAAATACAAGTGTATATACTGAAAAATTAATAGGAAAGGTTTTACTTCAAGAACTTTCCACTCACAAATGTTTTTTGCAGTGTTATGGTGAAATTATTACTACATATAAACTTTGGGGTTGTCACAAGGAATCATATACTCTTTAAAACACTATTTTATGAGAACACGCCTAAAAGCATCTTTATTTGTGAAAAAAATGAATTATAGTATACATTTTTACTGTAAAAACTGTATGCAAGATATTACTATCAACTCATAGAATTTAGATATTGTAACACCTAGATGAAGAATCTTGCACCAAAAGATAAGCACTATTATATTTTTTCAAAGCAAAAACACCTAACTTTTCAAGATAATTTTGAATAGATACTTTATATTTTCCCCTGTGACATAGATTATCCAAGATGCTCATTGGCCTGAATAAAATTCACACATTAAATGATATATTTAATTATTACATCATAAGCTGCTTAGAGCACTTTAAAAATCTACATGCTGTTATTTCATTATGTAATTACATTTGAGAAAACTGAGGGAAAATAAAACTGCTTCTGTAGTCTAGTCTACAATTATATCATTTTCCTACCTTTGTTATGAGAACTTTTTTGACAGACTACATTTTGGGGTTGAAAAGAAATTAATGTTTATAAAACTATTTTGTAAGAAAAGAGATATGCTTTTTTTAGCTTTCTCATCTTGCTCCAAATATGTTTTTCATTTTTTTTCTTTCTCCACTGTCATTCTTTGATATACATCTTTCATAAAAGTAAGTGAACATCTCTGGACCAGAAAGCCATAGGCATAATTCAAGAGAGTAGGAAGACAGATGGATACTTGATGAGGGAATGGAACGGGAGTAGAAATTCTGGTTAAAGTGACACCCAGAGGCCACACTGTTTAGAACTTCACTATAAGTACATTCAGTTATTCAATAAATATTTATTAACTGCTTGCTATATGTTAGGCCCTCTACTAAGAACTATATTTTGTCAAAGAGAAAGGAAAGAAAAAAATCTCTGCCTTTGTGAATCTTGCTTTCAAATAGTTTTGAGGAAAGAGTATCGCTTTAGTTTGTATGGAGAACAGAAAGAAGAAGGGCAAGAGTGAATCTGGGAGACATATCAGGCAGCTACTGGAGTAGTTTTGGTGAGAGATGATAAATCAGACAACTGTAAAGGTAGTTTTGCAATAGTCATAAAAATTGGTTCGTTGTGGACTCCATTTGAGGAGTTACTGAAATAAACAAGATCATAAATATATGCATAAGTACTAGGGGTATAACTTGTAGGAGATGATCTCATGTATTTAACTGTTAGAAAGCTATTTACTATTAGAATGTTATGTAGTTATTTATCTGAATGTTTCTGAAGAACTGTATATATTATCCAAAATGTCAATGTATTGGCATTAAGTTTTCCTTACCATTTCCACTTCTTAGAACTCCCTTGTAGATGTATATAGCCTGAATACCCTCCTGTGTAAAATGCCTAGAAATAATAGAAAAAAAAACATAAATTCTTTTATAATGCAAAACTGAGTCCCTACAAAAGTAATTGATTATTCCACAACTCAAAACAAAAAAGTTTCTGAAATTCAGATAATCCTGACCTGAGGCAATAACTCAGTTGCGTAAAGAGAAAGGTTGTTCCTGGAATTATTTACAATAAAAATCACATAAATTCTAAAGCCTTCCTTGGGGTAAAAGACTTAGCCTTGAGTCAGCTCTAGACAGGAGCTGATACTAAGACACCCAGACAATCCATATGCTACAAGGGTTACACCCTCACGTACATGGGTATTACCAAAAAAAAAAAAAAAAATTGAAGAAGAAAAGAAAAGAAACAAAGTTACAAATAAATACTTGAAATAAATACTTGAATGACAGTATTTTGTTAGAGAGAATGGGTCTTCAGGATTTCTTTTCAGGAAAAATGTCAAGGTTAACTATCTTAAGAATACAAATAGACATGGCCCGCCTGAGCTGAGGTGTTGGCGGCAGCCATTCTGCACTAGGAACTCTGTTTGGAAGAGCCGGGTGTGAGGTCTCCACACGTGGCCCCCTGTGAGCAAGTGAAACCAACTAAGCACAAAGGAAAAATAAAAAGCCATCTCAGAGCTGTGACTATTTTCAAGGCTACTGTTTTTATCTGTGGAACACTGCCTTTGGGGCAAAACAAGGAAGAAACAGGTGATTCTAATGTGCAGCACAGAGGGAGAGCTACTGCACGCCAGCTTCTCCAACTCTGGAGGCACTCCAGCCATGTGGCTGACAGGGTCTTTGTCAGCCACATGCTCTGGCCAGGTGTCAGGCCTGAGCCTCTGAGGTGGGAGAGCCGAATTCAGGACGCTGGACCACCAGAGACCTCCTGGCCCCACGTAATATCAATCAGCAAGAGCTCTCCCAGAGATCTCTGTCTCAATGCTAAGACTCAGCTCCACTCAACAACCAGCTAGCTCCAGTGCTGGACACCCCATGCCAAACAACTAGCAAGACAGGAGCACAACCCCACCCATTAGCAAAGAGGCTGCCTAAAATCATAATAAGGTCACAGACACCCAAAAACACACCACCGGACATGATGCTGCACACCAGAAAGACAAGATCCAGCCTCATCCACCAGAACACAGGCACCAGTCCCCTCCACCAGGAAGCCTACACGACCCACTGAACCAACCTCACCACTGGGGGAAGACACCAAAAACAATGGGAACTATGAACCTGCAGCCTGTGAAAAAGAGACCCCAAACACAGTAAGTTAAGCAAAATGAGAAAACAGAGAAATACACAGTAGATGAAGGAGCAAGGTAAAAAACCCACCAGGCCAAACAAAAGAAGAGGAAATAGGCAGTCTATCTGAAAAAGAATTCAGAAAAATGATAGTAAAGATGATCCAAAATCTTGGAAATAGAATGGAGAAAATACAAGAAACCTTTAACAAGGACCTAGAAGAACTAAAGAGCAAACAATGATGAACAACACAATAAATGAAATTAAAAATTCTCTAGAAGGAATCAATAGCAGAACAACTGAGGCAGAAGAACGGATAAGTGACCTGAAAGATAAAATAGTGGAAATAACTATTAAAGAATAAAGAAAATAAAGAAAAAAGAAATAGAATAAAGAATAGAATAGAATAGAATAGAATAAAGAATAAATAGAATAAAATAGAATAGAATAGAATAGAATAAAGAAAAAAGAATGAAAATAATTAAGGACACTCTCAGAGACTTCTGGGTCAACATTAAACACATCAACATTTGAATTACAGGGATCTCAGAAGAAGAAGAGAAAAAGAAAGGGACTGAGAAAATATTTCAAGAGATTATAGTTGAAAACTTCCCTAATATGGGAAAGGAAATAGTCAAGTCCAGGAAACACAGAGAGTCCCAGATGAGATAAATCCAAGGAGAAACATGCCAAGACACATATTAATCAAATTATTCAAAAATTAAATACAAAGAAAAAATATTAAAAGCAACAAGGGAAAAACAACAAATAACATACAAGGGAATCCCCATAAGATTAACAGCTGATCTTTCTGCAAAAACTCTGCAAGCCAGAAGGGAGAGGCAGGACATATTTAAAGTGATGAAAAGGAAAAACCTACAATCAAGATTACTCTACCCAGCAAGGATCTCATTCAGATTCAATGGAGAAATTAAAACCTTTACAGACAAGCAAAAGCTAAGAGAATTCAGCACCACCAAACCAGCTCTACAACAAATGCTAAAGGAACTTCTCTAGGCAGGAAAAACAAGAGAAGGAAAAGAACTACAATAACAAACCCAAAACAATTAAGAAAATGGTAATAGGAACATGCATAATGATAATTACCTTAAATGTAAATGGACTAAATGCTCCAACCAAAAGACATAGACTGGCTGAATGGATACAAAAACAAGACCCATATAGATGCTGTCTACAAGAGACCCACTTCATACCTAGGGACACATACAGACTGAACGTGAGGGATGGAAAAAGATATTCCATGCAAATGGAAATCAAAAGAAAGCTGGAGTAGCAATTCTCATATCAGACAAAATAGACTTTGAAACAAAGACTATCACAAGAGACAAAGAAGGACGCTACAGAATGATCAAGGGATCAATCCAAGAAGAAGATATAACAATTGTAAATATTTATGCACCCAACATAGGAGGACCTCAATACATAAGGCAAATAGTAACAGCCATAAAAGGGGAAATCAACAGTAACACAATCATAGTAGGGAATTTTAACACCCCACTTTCTCCAATGGACAGATCATCGAAAATGAAAATAAATAAGGAAACACAAGCTTTACATGATACATTACTCAATTTATTCATTGTATTTTGTCAAATAAATTATACTTTTGTCAAAATGTATAATAAATTTATATCATGTAAATTATTATTAATAATTAGTTACAAAAATAATATTAATAAAATTTGAAGCTAATTTAGAGATTTGGATACTTAGCAAGTAGTATCACAACACAAGTTGCTTTTACTATTATACATTGTATTTGCATGTAAATACAGTGTTTAGCTTTTCATTTGCTGACAATACATGGACTTAACAGTAGCTCCAGCTTGTAGAATAATGATAACTTTGTGTGTACATTTCCTATTTTCTTGAAAATATAAGCTTCATATTTCATACTTTACCCTCCACCCACTTGATAAATTTTATGCAGGAAAACTCATGTGGACTTAGGTTATTATTTATATCTTAAATGTTAAAAAATAGTCTGTTCTCTCCCTCACATTTTATGATTATGAATCCCATCCTTGTAGTAGGTAGTGTCACTCTTTCACTCATATTTTCAGAAAGATAGCAGTCAAGGCTTGTTAAGCTTTCTGCTGCAAGATAAAAATTAAATTTTTATTAAATGAAGCAAGCATTAAGTAAGCATCAAGTTGCTATAATAATATCTTCCATCTTCATGAATAATTGATCTACAAAAACCAAAGAAAACTTGACTTAAAAAATTTGGACAACAGGGCTTCCCTGGTCGCACAGTGGTTAAGAATCCACCTGCCAATGCAGGGGACACGGGTTCGAGCCCTGATTGAGAAAGATCCCACATGCCACGGAGGAACTAAGCCCGTGCACCACAACTACTGAGCCTGCACTCTACAGTCCACGAGCCACAACTACTGAAGCCCGCGCGCCTAGAGCCCATGCTCTGCAACAAGAGAAGCCACCATAATGAGAAGCCCTTGCACTGCAACGAAGAGTAGCCCCCGCTCGCCGCAACTAGAGAAAGCTCCCACGCAGCAATGAGGACCCAACGCAGCCAAAATAAATAAATAAATTAATTAATTAAAAAATTTAAAAAAATTCAGACAACAGATTTCTAGTTAATTAGGATAATGTGAAAACAATATGCGTTATATCTGAACAAATGAAAATAAATACATTTTTACATATAAACATCTTTTTAAATACACTGAGATTATATCAAAATATCAAAAAAAAAAATACAAAAAAGCCAACAAATGCTAGCCAATATATAATACGTTCATTGAAAACTAAGTAGTCAGGATCTAATACAAAAATCCTTCCTTGGATTGTCATAGTTGAGGCAACTTGAATTTCCCACGTGATTTACAATAATTACAGTCATTTAAAGTTAACGTCATTCTTCTAAGCTGTAGAGCCTAAGTTAATTTTTTTTTAACAAGTCTGTAGAACCTAGACATACAATCAGCTGCTGAGATTCATTGATCAAAGACAGAGATTCAGAGCACCTAACTAAAAGCAATTAAAGATATCTCAGAAGGATAGTAAGAACTCAAAAAAAATTTTTTTTTTTTGTTCTTGGCATTCACCTACACAATTCTTGCCAAATTTGGGAACCTTAGAAATAGTTTTGTGCTGTTGTCTACTTCTATGAAAGCTCTCCGAGAAATCTGACACAAATTTTAACCATAGCAAGCATTAGCTGTCTGAGTAACCATGGAAATTATAGCACTTTGGTTATAAGATTATGTTGTGGAAATACAAAAGAGATTCGGAGATCCAAGTTTAGTGAAAATAGTTGTATTGTATCTTTCCTGCATTTTTGGATATAACTCTAAGATGCATGATTATAGAATCAATTAGCATCTATCTCTGAATGAAATAGTCATATTATTTAATCACTAGAAAACCTGTGTGCATTTTCTTGTATGCAAATACTAAATACTGTGTAAAACATCCAAGCAACACAAACAAATGTCATATATATATGACCCTGGGGCTTTTATTATAAGCTTGGGATTTGTTACTTAGAGGGAAATAAAGAGAGAAAACAACTTTTTGAAAGACTGAAAAGCTAAGTGTAGAATTTGGTGCTCTCATAGGAGAACTGGAGAAGCAAAAACTTGGATTAAGGGGCAAAAGAAAGAGAAGAGCTAGTAAGCATGCAAGACAGTCAGTGCTCTGAAAGGTTTATAGTTTATGATTACATAAAAGCTGGAAATAGACTAGCCTTGTTTGGATTAAGGTGACGTGCCTGTAATGAATCCCTCTGCTGCAAGGAGCACATTGAATGCTCCTTGGATGAAGATGACATTCAGAGCCACTAACCTTTCTGGTACACAAAGTCTAACATTTCAGAGTAATTAAAAGACATGCCAGAATATGGGATTAACTGATGGAGAATCAAGAGAAAACAGACAGCTGTAACAGACAGGTGCTATAAATCTCAGGAAAAGTTTAAAATACCCATGGTGAATACGACGAAATAAAGAAAAGATATGCTGGAGAGTTTCATCAGAGAATTGAAATTACAAACAGATAAACCAAAACTGAATCAAATTATAATCCTTGAAATAAAAATTTTAATGACTGAAATTAATAACTAAATAGATTAGATAAACAGTAAATTGGACACAGCAAAAGAGCCTCATGTCACAACATAGGCAAGCAAGTTCCAGTCTGTGCATCTATATGCAAAATGTTATTTTAAAATAAGGCTTCTAGAAAAAAATACAGAAAGTTTTCTCATGACCTTTTAATCCAAATATAAAGGGTGCCACACATAAAGTTAAGGATCAATATGTTTACTTCATCAATAGAGTGTATTTAAGTCCTTTTATTACTTAAAAGGCTCTATGCAAAAACAGGCAAGACATAGAGTGAGAAAAGTTGTGTGTAATGCATATGTTCAAAAAGAAATCATATTGAGGATAAAGTACTCTTCCATATCAAGTACAAAAAGACTGCCACCATAAGTTAAAAACTGGACAGTCTGGAAGAACATTTCTTGAAACAAGAGAGCCAAGGTGGTTTATAAGATTATTTGAAGGTTCAACGTCATTGGTCATTATAAAAATGGAAATTTAAACCATAGTGAGGTGTGAGGTTCTCCAGAAAAGCTAAACTTAAAAAATCCAAGATACCAAGTGTTGGAGAGGGAGAGAGGCACCTAGAAATGTTATTTACTACTATATAACATTTTGGAAAAATCTCTGTAATTATAAAACCCAGACATATGCATACCCTATGAACTAGCAACTGAACTTCTTGGTATATAAAAAACTAAAATGGATATGTGTTTGTGTTGGGTGTGTGTGTGCAAATTGTAAGCAAAACAAAGGTTTGATAAGGGTCTATTTCTTAATATCTCATCCAGATTGTGATTACACATGTGTTCAATATATAATTTCATAAATCTGTACACTGAAGCATTTAAATAAATAAATAAATAAACGGACAAACATATATACATATATACATATAAACAAATAAATATTTCAGCTACATGCTCACAAAAAGAGCAACAGGTTTATATTTCAACCCTTTAACTGAATTTATAATGAAATTTATTCCTAATATAAATATATTAATAGCATAAACTTTATTAAAAAATTTTCCCCATAATTATTCACATTTTCTCATTCATACTAATATAATTATTTTCTTAAATAAATTATATACTTAATATAATCCAAGTGCTTATCTTTTTCTTAATCATATTTTTAAAGTTTAACAAATTAAAAATAAAATAATATTTTGTTATCTTTAGAAAGAGGCATGTAGCCCATATCAGTGTACGTTATCGTTTTCTATTTGATGATTACGTGGGAGTTCCAGCTGACGGCCTGATGAGCTCCCGGTTGACAGCAGCTCCGACTGCCAGCCGTGTGAATGAGCTATCGTGGTCATCCTGTGCAGCTGGTCCCAGAAATGACATCTGTTTCCAGCCAACAACTGATTCCTAATGACATCTGATTCCAAACACACGAGCAACTCCAAGAAACAATTTCCTGATTAAGACATTTCCCAAATCCTGACCCACATTATTGTAAGCGAAATTAAATGGTTGTTTTAACTGACTAAATTCTGTGTAATTTTACCGGAAGACTATTTTATGTATGGGAAGCAAGGAGTGAATTGATATATGGTGTTCAAAACGGTAGAGTAGACAAACTGAAGAGTAGTGCTAACCTGTCCCTGTATTCTTTTCCAGAATATACAGATAGTTTCCATGTCCCAGTCCCTTTCGTGATAGTCTTGTGACTGAGCTTTGCCAATAAAATTTAGTAAAAAGTGACGTAAGCGACTTCTAAATCTCTTTTCTAAATCCTTAGACATCTAATTGACAGTTCTAAGGTTCAAGAAGGAAGACTTATTAGATGAAGGAAAAGGGGGTCCCTAAATGATTATGTGGATTAGAACATATATTGGACTGTGGCATAAGTGAGAAATTAACTTTTGTTTAAAAAATTGAGATCTGTGATTCATTTGTTACAGGTTAATGTGTCTCACTATAGTAAGCATGATTTTTTCTTTATTTTTCCACTTCTGATCACAGAAAATATCTTCATTTGTATGGGAGTGTTTACCAGGGACTGCAGATTTGTCTCCTTATAGAGGCATAAGAGGTCAATTGCTTTAAAAACATGACGATGATGTTTGAGACTTACCTTAAACTTATAGAATTAGTCAAAGCTATGTTACAAATAAAGGGATACAATGATAACCCTTTTATAGTTTGTACTAATAAATCTTCAACTTTACTGTTTTGATGATATTGTACAAAGAGATGGAGGAAATGGCCTAAAGCTACATCTGTACAAGTTCTTCATATATCCGAAACAGTACGATCTGTTCCCATCATGTGATCAGATTATGTTGAGAAGCATTAAGAAGGCCCCTCAGGGAAGTCCTGGTCCAAGTGAAAACACACACTGCATCTGTTTGCCAAAACAGTTCTGAGCATGTGAATATCTCAAACTCATTTTATTCAGCTTTGAGATGTAATGGTAGTGAAAGTAAAAAGAAAGTGGTTGTATCATGCTATTTTTTCAATCACTCAACAAAAATATTCATTTTTAACTGTGTTGAGTGTTCAAATTGATTTTTTATATATCAGAAGAAATGAAGATTGATCCATTAGAATTTCCCCAGAAGAGTTCTGTATGGACATATGTTAATGTTATAAAAAATAACACATGATAAACATAACTTTCTGTGTTAGTCAGCTTGGGCTGCTGTAATGAAATACCATAGACAGGTTGGCTTAAATAACAGACATTTATTTTTCACAGTTCTGTAGACTGGGAAGTTCAAGATCAAGGTGCCTACAGATTCTTGGTGAGAGCCCTCTTCCTGACTTGTAAATGGTTGGTAACTTGCTGTGTGCTCACATAACCTCTTCTTTGTGTGTGTACTCAGAGAGTGAAAGCTCTTGTCTCTTTCTCTTCATATAAGGACTAATCACATTATGGGGGGCCCGATTTTCATGCATCACACTGTATGTATGGCATTGTACCACAAAAGTAGGTATAAACAATTTATAAAGGAATTGGTATAGCTGTGTTACAATAAAACTTCATTTAGAAAAATAAACAGCAGGCCAGATTTATCTCCTGAACTGTTTTTTATTGACCCCCGCCTTTAGAGGCTGTAAGAGCAAAATCATGGAGGAACCGTGAACCTCAGAATATTTTAAAGCAGAACTGCCCTTCCAGACTGCAGTTCAACTCCAGGCAGTTACATGAGAGAGAAAATTAAGCTTTTATATTTTAAAACTATCAGTTTGGGGGTCTCTTAACTATAGCATTTTAGCCTATCCAGATCTCCTTTGCATCTCTTCTACTTATAAAGTTATAAAAATTTTAAGCCACTTACCAACTATAATTTCTGTGAAGTTCCCTATCGTCTTCTCAATTTATTGCTTTATATCTCCTTCATATTTTGAAATATTTTTCTTTAAAAATATTTCATAGAAATTATCACATTGTTTTATAATTTTACAGGTTTTTAGCAATATATACAAGTCATGTTCATAAATGCAAGTGCTTTAAATTTTATACCCATATAAGTCAAATGCCAACACATTTGGCTAAAATGAATGAGAATTTCGTCACAATTTTATTTCAATGGGCATTTCTTTTTTTAACTTGAAAATTATCCTTTGTTACCAAGAAGTATATGTAACAGAAAACTTTAACCCATCTTTCTGTGACTCAACTCCTAGGTCAGTATAGGTATAATTGAAAGCATTTTTTCCTAAGCAAAGATGGTATATAATTATCGTTTGGTTAAAAAATTGTGAATAATTAATAGTTAACTTTTCTTTTATCTCAAACTATGTATTTCTTTAAATACACTGTCAAAGAAATATCATCAAAACCTTGTGTAACCATGATTATGAAATGAAAAGGCCAGTCATCCATTAGAAACATTGGAGCAGCCAATACTTTACATTTGTCATGTTTAATTGTAAGTAAACTGAATGTTTCTAATCAATTAAATTGGATTACATGTGCACTAATTAGAAATAAAAATTCGGTAGTGTCACACTCATTTCTTTTCAAAATCTAATGTCGCCATCTGTCAAATTATTTAGTTACTAAGAATAAATTTTAAAATGCGTAATTAAGGTAATTCTGGCAAAATATGTTTTAAGATTTTTCATATTAAAACTTGTTTAAGGTAGTTTCTTACAATCAACAAGTACTGATTATACTCCATGTTTTTGTTGCTGTTGTTTTCTGTCTATAGATCCCTCTGGGGATATTCTGATGCATTTTGCAAAATGCATTGCTAGACCAGCCACTGCAGTTAACCAGAGTAATCTGTCACTTCTGATTTGGCTCTCTGGCAAAGCCCAGGGCAATTTCCCTGCTTTATGAATGGCTCAAAACTAGAATGAGTAGTGGAGAAGAAACCTTATTGGCATGAGCACCATCACAGAATTGATTTTGTCTGTTGCTAATCCCTCATTTTTTGGCTCAGAGTCTAGATACCAAGTGTGTACAAAGTTGCAATATATAAATGTTTAGAAGCCTGTAGCAAAACGTGCTGTTTATGTATTTTAAAGAATACTGTGTAGGACTTTATATGTGTGATATTGATGTCAGAAAACTAATTTAAAGAGAAAACAAATGATCCCCCTAAATATTTATTCAGTACTGTGGATATGTTTTGGGATGGGACAGTGTAGAGTTAGCAGTTACATGGTTTGTGTGTAATTGAAGCATTCACATTGTCAAGACAATTGATAGGAAATCAGATTTGAGCTAGATACTGAGACAAGATCCAAAAATGCATAAGCTGATAAATGCAATAACCTATACATCACATCTCAAAATAATAATGACAAAAATCCCATTATCAGTTTTCACATAAATGAAGATATTTACTTCTTGAGGTTTATATTTCATTAATTGAAGGTAGGAAATATTCAACTGTATATTTTAATTAAAATAATTAAATAAAATATATAATTGAGTGATAAAATAGATCATTCTGGTACCAACAAAATAATACTATACTTGTTTTATTCTGGGTTTGTATTATTTAATAAATCTCTCATATCTAAAATCATATTTCCTTTATATTATACTTTTATTCATCCAATTTGTATGAATAAGGATCATTACTATCATCTGATCTGAACAACTATGTGCCATTTTATATAAAGAAATTGAGATATGAGAAATGAAATAATATAAAGAATCAGTATAGACTGACAGTGAAATATATTTTTCTAATGAATATTCAGTTCAATAATCCATGGTAAAGAAAAATATATATAGCTTAAACTTCCTGTGGAAGGCACAGTAGAGGAAATGAGTTGAAGTCACTTAGAAATGTAAGGTTTTTTCCATGATGTCCACTGAGTGATTTGATATTTTTTACCATATCTAGTGTTCTGCAATTAATAGCGCATGTGCAAAAAAGAGAAAATTTACATTAGGGAGCTGATTATTCTGAACATCATAAACACAGTCTAAAAATGACACAATTTTTCTGTTTAGGTTGCATGCTGAGAAAAGTCATATACATTAATTGAGAAATAAGACACAAATTAAAAAATATATAAATCAGAGAAAACATTGTAAAGTAATTTGATCCTCAGCTATACTGTAAAATGAAAAAATATTCAGCTCCTAAGTGTTATCCAAAGTATTTCAGGGAAGAAATATTTATTTTAAAAATATTACAATTGACCTTAGAAACAATTTTCTTAAGATGAATATTCTAAAATTCAGTCAGCCTATACATGTTTAATTACTTCAATAGAGAGTATGTTGGCAAGGGGAGGGGAGTCGGGCAAGAGGACTAAACACATGGGAATATAAAATGTTTTAAAACAGTATGTCAGAAACTGGAGTTCTAAGAGAAAAAGGAATTTAATGCGTACATTGCGATGAGACCATATGAATAAGAATTACAGTCACGAGGACATCACCAGGATTGCCTCCTTGTCAAACAACAAAAATACCAAGATTTTTTAGTTCTATCCTAACTCTCATTATAAAGACCATTAGGGGAAAACAAGCAAGCAGAATCAGAGAGGAGCAAATTGGAATTACTATGTGTATGATTAAAACAAAATGCCAACTTTAAAACTCAGTTCTTTCTTTTCATAAAACAAGTTGATTAGACTGGGCTTTGTTTATGTTGCTCTTTGGAAGGGGCTATTTTGGCCTTATTATATATACTCCCAGGATGTTACTAGCCAGAATAACTTTTTGGCCAAGCAATATAAATTCTAACTCAAATTGGCTATAATAAAAATGAAATATATTATCTCACTCAACTGGAAGTCTGAAAGTAGGATCATGACTAAACTAGGGCATATGTGTCTCCTGAGTCAATAGGAGTGGCAAGGGCAAATCCAGGCACTACTAAGGGTAGGATATCAATGATATTACCAAGTCTATGGCCCTTTCCCCACTTTGCCATTCTAAACAGCAGGCATTTAACCTGGTCTCCACAGATAAGAAACACCCATGTGCTCCTTGACTAGGAAGATTGTGATGAGAAGTTGTTTGCTCAGAAGACATCCAGGAGTCATCTTGAGAGACACGTAAGTTTCAGATGCAGTAGTGGGAGAAATTCTAGCAGAAACCCCTGTACCAAGAGCCAGCAGTGGTAAGTGCGGGGACCTTACCAAGCTTTTGGTGGCATGTTATTAACATCAGTTATTAGTGTAATTTGGGTAGTGTTATTGACTACAATGATTCTAAACCTAGTTTCATGCCATCAGATGTTCCAGAAAATTATATGACCTAACTAATAGTCTTTAATTATTATTCTGATTAAATCAGAGAGAACCTTGACTGACATGGATGGCAAATCTGTTTATTTAGACTACTACTAATAAATTAAGACCTGTTTGAAACTCTGGACTAATTATTGTTATGAAGAGTAAACCATGCAGTAATTTCCTTGGAAAAAAATTCATAGATATTCTGAAAAAGAAGACAATATTATTCCTTTCCTAATCAGGAGAGAGAAGAATGAATGTCAAGAAAATCTCATATTTTATAAAGAAAATAAAGGAGAGTTAAGGGGTATTTGAAAAGCAAATAATGGGTCGAGTGCAAAAGCATTATTCCAAGAACTACAGAAATAAAGGGTTTAGTGTTTCTT